>NW_028327667.1:0-215846 GCF_031878675.1 Megascapheus bottae
GGTCTCGGCTAGGGCGTCTGGGGTCTGGGGTCTGGGGTCTGGTGTCTGGGGTCAGGGGTCTGTGGTCTGGGGCTGGAGTTTGAGTCTGGGGTCAGGGGTCTGGGCTAGGGGGTGTGGGGTCTGGGGTCTGGGGTCTGGGTCTGGAGTTTGAGTCTGGGGTCAGAGGTCTGGGCTAGGGGGTCTGGGGTCTGGGGTCTGGGGTCTGGGGTCTGGGGTCAGGGGTCTGGGGTCTGGGGTCAGGGGTCTGGGCTAGGGGGTCTGGGGTCTGGGGTTTGGGGTTTGGGGTCAGGGGTCTGGGGTCAGGGGTCTGGGCTAGGGGGTTTGGGGTCTGGGGTCTGGGTCTGGAGTTTGAGTCTGAGGTCAGGGGTCTGGGCTAGGGGGTCTGGGGTCTGGGGTCTGGGGTCTGGGGTCAGGATCTGGGCTACGTGGTCTCGAGTTTGAGTCTGGGGTCAGGGGTCTGGGCTAGGGGGTCTGGGCTCAGGGGTCTGGGGTCTGGGTCTTCAGTTTGAGTCAGGGGTCAGCGGTGTGGGCTAGGGGGTCTGGGGTCTGGGGTCTGGGTCTGGAGTTTGACTCTGGCGTCAGGGGACTGGACTAGGGGGTCTGGGGTCTGGGGTCTTGGGTCTGGAGTTTGAGTCTGGGGTCAGGGGTCTGGGCTAGGGGGTCTGGGGTCTGGGGACTGGCGTCTGGGTCTGGAGTTTGAGTCTGGGGTCAGGGGTCTGGGCTAGATGGTCTGGGGTCTGGGGTCTGGGGTCTGGGTTCTGGAGTTTGAGTCTGGGGTCAGGGGTCTGGGGTCTGGGCTAGGGGGTCTAGGGTCTGGGGTCTGGAGTTTGAGTCTGGGGTCAGGGGTCTGGGGGTCTGGGGTCAGGAGTCTGGGCTAGGGGGTCTGGGGTCTCGGGTCCTGGGTCTGGGATCTGGGGTCCTGGGTCTGGGGACGTGGGTCTGGGGTCGGTGGTCTGTGGTCTGGGGTCGGGGTCTGGGGTCTGTGTGTGGGGGCTGGGTTCTGGGTCTGGAGATGCGGTCTGGGCCTGGGGTCTGCGGTGTGGGGTCTGGGGTTTGGGGCTGGGGTCTGGGGTGTGGGGTCGGGCTGGAGTCGGGGGTCAGGGTCTAGGTCTAGGGTTGGGGTTCTGGGTCTGTGGTCTGGGGTCTAGGGCCTGAGGTCTGGGTTCTAGGGTCTGGGGTCTGGGGTCGGGGGTCTGGGGTCGTGGGACCGGGGTCTGGGTTCTGAGTCTGAGGTCGGGGGTGTTGTGTCGGGGGTCTGGGGTCTGGGGTCTGAGGACAGGGCTCTGGGATATGGGGTCTCGGACCGAGTCTAGGCACTGGTCTGGGGTCTTGGGTAGGGGGTCGGGGGTCGGGAGTCTGGCGTTTCGGATCTGTGTTCTGGGGTTGGGGGTCTGGAGTCAGGTGTGTGGGGTCTGGGTGGGGTCGGGGGTCTGGGTTCTGTGTCTGGGGTCGGGGGTCTGTGGTCTGTGGTCTGTGGTCAGGGGTCTGTCCTGGTTCACAGGCTGCTGCTCTGTTCGCCCCGCCTCTTCAGGTGGGAAGGGGAAGAAGTGGAGCTGAGAGGAGAGCAGCCAAAGGCAGTGGGAAGAACAGCCAGAGAAAAAGGCGGGCTGGAGCCGGAGTGGGGCTGAGGCTTGAGAAGGGCGGGGCTTGTGGGGGGCTGAGCACCGGGGGTGGGGCCTGGACGAGGAACGGAGGTCAGCGGTCTAGGGCGGGGCTTGGAGGGAGAGCTCCAGGGTGGTGGAGCCAGGGCACGGAACAGGTGGTCTGGGGGCGGGGTTTGCATGGTCCGAGCCTGAGAGCGGTGGGGCAGAGCGAGGACGTGAGAGGTCAGGGGCGGGGCTTGCGGGATCAGAGCCTGAGAGGGGTGGGGTGGAGCAAGGATGTGAGCGGTCGAGGGCGGGGCGAGGACGCTGAACTGGTCCTTGGCGGTTCTGCCCGTGAGAGGCTCCAGTGCGGCCGCCTTTCTCTGAAAGAGCAGCATTTGTTCCGGGGCCTGCAGAGCTGGGTGGGCACTCTCGGCCTGAGGCCGGGCGTCTGTTGCCTGTTCACCGGTCCTGTAAGGTGCAGGCAGTGTTTCTTCATGGGGAAGCACCTGAAGGAGGCTGTCTCTACCCAGATGCCGCGTGTGTGTGAGGAAGGCCATATTAGGCCTAAGCCCGGCTTCCGGAGCCAGCTCCCAGTCACAGGTGCACTTTTTAGCCTAGGCAGGCCCGGGGCCTGGTGTGTGGTGGCTGTGAAGGTGTATGAGGTGGGGCCTGCTGCTTCATTTTTCCTCTTCCTGAAGGGGCTTCGCCTATGTTAGGCTGAAGCCTGTCCTCCGGAGCCAGCTCCGTCAGCGGTGAGCTTTCAGTGTAGGCCCAGGGCCAGGTCGAGAGTGGACAGGTGCGGCAGCCCGCCCACCACTGCCTCCTCTTTTGTTTTATTTTCCTCCATCCAGGCCTGGTGCCGCCACGGGAGGGAGGGGTCAGAGCAAATGGGGCTTGGGCAGCTGCCACTCCACTGTGAGGACTTGAGGGGTTGCAGGTGGGGCTTGTGTGTCAGCCAGAGAGGGGTTGGGCGGAGCGAGGACGTGAGAGGTCAGGGCTGGGGCTTACAGGTTAAGAGGCTGAGAGGGGTGGGGCGGAGCAAGCACGTGAGGCGTTAGTGGCGGGGCGAGGACACTGAACTGGTTCCGGTCGGTTCGCCCTGGGACCAGTCCGCCTGTGAAAGGCTCCAGTGCGAGAGAGAGAGCGGCATTTGTTCTGGGGCCTAGAGAGCAGGGCAGGACACTCTCGGCCTGTTGTGTGTTCACCCGTCTTGTAAGCTGCCGGCAGCCTTTCTTCTTGGGGAAGGGACTGAAGGAGGCTATCTCTACCCAGACGCTGCATGTGTGAGAGGAAGGCCCTTAGGCCTAAGCCAGGATTCTGGAGCCAGCTCCCTGTCAGAGGTGTGCTTTTTAGCCTAGGCAGAGCCGGGGCCTGGTGCGTGGTGGCTGTGAGTGTGTGGAGAAGTGGGGTGGGCAGCTTCATTTTTCCTCTCCCTGAAGGGCCTTCGGCCATGTTAAGCTGAAGCCAGGCCTCCAGAGCCAGCTCCGTCAGTGGGGAGCTTTCAGTGTAGGCCCAGGGCCTGGTTGTGAGTGGACAGGCACGGCAGCACGCCGGCCACTGCCTCCTCTATTGTTTTATTTTCCTCCATCCAGGCTGGGGACGGTGCTGCCACGGGAGGGAGGGGTCAGAGCAAACAGGGTCTGGGCTGCTGCCCCTCCACTCTGAGGACTTGAGGGGTTGCAGGCGGGGTTTGTGGGTTCAGCTTGAGAGGGGTTGGGCGGAGTGAGGATGTGAGACATCAGGGCCGGGGCTAGCAGGTTCAGAGGCTGAGAGGGGTGGGGCAGAGTGAGGACTTAAGGGGTCTGGGGCGGGGAGAGGACGCTGAACTGGTTCTGGGCGGTTCTGCCCGGGACCAGTTGGCCTGTGAGAGGCTCCACTGCCGCCGCCTTCCTCTGAGAGAGCGGCATTTGTCCCGGGGCCTCTCGGGGCACTCTCGGCCTGTTGTGTGTTCACCCAGCCTGTAAGCTGCCGGCAGCGTTTCTTCTTGGGGAAACACCTGAAAGAGCCTATCTATACTCAGAGGCTGCATGTGTGTGAGGAAGGCCAGGGCTCTGGAGGTAAAGCAGTGCTTCTTGCCAGGTCTATACAAGGCATGGGCAGGTGGTGGCTGTGAAGGTGTGTGAAGTGTGGCCTGCCAAGCCCTGTGCGTTCTTTGTGCTCTTCCTGAAAAGCACATGTTAGGCCCAAGCCAGACCTCCAGAGGCAGCTCACAGTCAGCGGTGAATTTTCAGTTTAGAAGGCCCAGGGCCTGGTGGAGAGTGGAGAGGCCTGGCAAGCCGCCTGCTGCTTTCCCTGGCCTGGGATCTGCCTCCTGAGGAGCTTGGTGGGGTAGCAGATGGTGGGAGCAGAAAGTGTGGTCTATGTGGCTTTTTCTTTTTTTCCTTCTGTCAGCACTACCCCAGATCCTGCTCAGCGGAAGAGATGCCTCGGGATGCTGAGCATTTGTTCTTCAGAGACTCCTTTCACTGTACGTGCTGTGATGAGAAAAGATGAAGATTCCAGAACCTTTGAATCAATCGTAAGTGTGGGATCTGGGTGTACACTCAAATGTAGGATGGGCTGTATGGATCCCAACACATGTTGCTCCCAGCCCACATCTTGCATGGCGCATGGGGGTTAGGGTGTGAGGGGATGTGTGGAAAGCATTGTTTTTTTTGCCAGGTGATGGTGCTCTGTATTCCTAGTTGCTAAGGTGTCCAAGATCTGAGGTTTGCAGTTCACACCTAGCCATGGAAGGAAAGTTCTTGAGGGTCTTTATATCCAAGTATGGGTAAAAAAGCTAAAGTGGAGTTCAAGTGGTAGAACATTAGCCTTGAACAAACACTAGTCAGGAAGAACACCTAGGTCCTAAGTTCAAGCTCCAGGACCAGCACAGAAATATCTTTGTTTTTATTGTATAGGTCCAATAATCATTTTATTAGACACACAAAGGTAATTTAATTTCTGTTTGGTGAATTCCTGTGATATTGTGTTCCAGGGTCTCTCCCAAGCTGGGCAAGCACCTCAGCCTTTGATTTTCACAATTTCCAGGCTTTGCTGCACTTTGAGAAGAAAATGCACAGAGTCAGGGTAAAATGTGGAGAGACTGGAAGCTTGGGATTGTGAATACAGGTTTAATAGGTATGGCCCAACACAGGATGGTCTGGATGGACTCCATTTGAACTTGTTCTGGTGAAGTCAGGCCTTGCCCAGGCCTCTGGCCTCTCTCCAAGTGTGATCAAGTTTCATCCATACTTTGATCATCCTGGGGCCTAGAGAAGTGGGTGAGGGCATATGTGAGGAAGGGTAGTCTCTCTCCCTCCATGCTTGGTGAGTTGGTGCTTCTCAGGACAACTCTGATGACCCTAGGCCCCTACCCGGGTCTCTGAATCTTCATTGTGATTTCACATCTGCTTTTGGTCATGTCCTTCTCAGTGCCTGTGTGTTGGGGCTGAGGGAATGCGGGAAGTTTCATTTGTAATTACACAGGTCATAGACATATTTTGTTCAACGTATCAATGCATTTAAATTTCTTTTGGTGAATTTAAAATTTATTGTGTTTCATGGCCTCCTACCACCTAGGCAAGCACCTCAACCCTGAGCCTCACCCCTTTCTGTCTAGTAACTCAATCAGTTCCTTTAGACTGATGTTATATGTCCGTTTTCGAGTAGGGGCTTCTGTGTGACTGTTTCTGTTTTGTCTTCCTCTGACAGTATACAGGATCCCACTGATCTGTGGAGCAGTTCTAGCATCTTCACCCTTCATTGTGTGTTGATTTCTTCTGACCATAAGTACTTCAGGGGCAAATCTTGCTGAGTATCAGGAAAAAATGTGGAGTCCAGACACTGGGAATTGTGTCTCAAGAATCTGATTTTGTGGTCTATTGTTGAAGTGGCCTGACTGATACCTCCTACCCCTAACCTGCTTTCATAGACTCATGCTAAATTTAGGTCTCTAACCTCCTGTCTTCAGTCTGTATCAGTTTTTATCTGTACTTCCAGTCATGTTCATGCCAAAGCCTGGTGAATGGAATGAAGACACCTGTGAGGAAGGGCAGTCTGTGCTTTCCTGCTTGTTAAGTTGGTACTTGTCAGAACACCTTTTGCCACAGCAGGTTTATCCTAAGTCTGTATCCTCAACTCTGAGTCTTCACTGAGCTTTTAGCAATGTCTGTATATGGCATGGGGGTTGGGAGTGAAGAGATGTGTGACAGATGTTCAGGTCTTCATTATATACATCTTACATACACTTTTATTAGGCATTCCAAGGTATTCACATTTGCATGGATGAATTCCAG
This sequence comes from Megascapheus bottae, assembly GCF_031878675.1. Lineage (NCBI taxonomy): Eukaryota > Metazoa > Chordata > Mammalia > Rodentia > Geomyidae > Megascapheus > Megascapheus bottae. The sequence goes on from NW_028327667.1 coordinate 5,864, forward strand.
TGGTAGTATGTTCACAGGCTAGGTCAGCAACTCCACACTAAGCCCTCCATGTTACGCCTCAGAAGTGGGGTTTTGTCAAGTTTCTAATAAGAATCTATGGAGGGAAGCAGAAGGCATATCCTAGCACTTTTCCTTCTCTGTCAGACCTTCCATGTCTTGTTTATCCTTCACCAGGCTCCTGGATGCCCAGCCTTTGTGGTGAGTTGCCTTCCTCTACTTGTGTGCACTCTGAGGAGAAAATGTACCCAGTGTCAGAAGACCAACTGGAGAGGGGCCAGGAGCCTGGCCTAATGGTAGAATGCTTGCCTAGTATACACAAAGCTCTGGGTTCAATTCTCTGGTACCATGCACAGAAAAAAAGGCAGTCTTTGGTACCACAGACAGAAAAAGCCGGAAGTGGTGCTGTGACTCAGCATGGGAGTTAGAATGAATTTTGTGGTCAGGGTTCAGGAACAGGTTCGAGCAAGTACTGGGTTTTCTGTTATCCTTACATAGCAGGTTAATAAGTAAGGGTTAGTGTTAAGTGTTACAGAAAGATAGGGAATTATGTTTAGTGAATGGGTTAATGTTATGGATCTGGTAGTCATTGTGGAAAAGATTAGCATTTGCATTATGGAACAGGTCAGGTTTAAGGTTGGGGCAGAGTGTAGGGAATATGGTAGACAAAATGTGAGGTTGGGGATGTAGTGGAGGAAAATGTTCTAATAATGGTTCAGGAAAGGTTGAAGGTCAGGGAGCTTGTAGGAAGAACTTTATGGGGTGGGTTAGGGTTTGGATATGTTATGGAACGGTCTTCAAAGTGTGTTAAGGGACAGGTGAGGAGCAGAGAACTTGTTAGGAAAGGGGTTATGTAGGTTCTGGGAGTGGGTTAGGATTGGACAAAGTGTTAGTTAGGCAGTTACATATGGATTGGGGCTAGAAGATGGTCTCGGGTGAGGCATAAGATTGGTGGGGCATTACAGTAATTTGTTAGGGTATGAGTGTGGGTTAGGGCACCTGTGAAGATGTGAGTATGGCAGAGTTAGTGTATAACGGGGTACATGTTAGGGAGCATGTGAAGATAATGTTTGGTTTAAGGTGCCTGTTAGGGTTAGGGTTTAGTTTACATGTTAGGGCATGCGTTGGGGGTAGGTTTGGGGTACATGCTAGGGTACATGGAGGGGCACCTATGTGATTTAGAGTGTGTGTTCGGGTACTTGATTCTGTATGTATTTCATGTTTAGGGTATATGTTAGGGTACAGATTACAGTTATGGTACATGTTAGGGAATGTTAGGATGAAGGTTCCTGTTAGGGATAGGACACATATTAGAGTATATGTTAGTGTACACTTGGGGTACACGTTAGGGTGCCTGTAAGGGTGGTTTTGAGTACTGCTTGCATACTTGTACTGGTTAGGCAGGGTGGTACATGTTAATGATTAATGTACATTTTAATGTTACGGTACATTGTGTGGTACATGATAAGGTGTGGGTTATGGTACATGTCAAGGTGTGAGTATGGGCAAGAGTTAAGATGTATGATGGAGTATATGTTAGGGAACATGTTAGGATTCATATTAGGGTTAGGGCAAGTTCTAGGGTACGTGTTACATTATGCCTTTGGGGTACATGTTAGGTGCATATGTAGTTTAGAGTGTGTATTGGTGGTTAGGGTACATATCAGGATAGGCATTAAATTTAGGGTGCATGTCAAGGATATATGTTAGTGTATTGGTTACATTTAGTACGTGTTGTCAGGGTATTGGTTAGTGTTGTGGTTTTGGTTAATGTTAGGTCATGCTTGGTTATGTGTTGGGTTACATTTGGGTACATGTAGGGTGCTTGTGAGGGTACCTAGTCTTAGAGTTCATGGTAAAAATCTAGGATGTGGTTAAGGTATGCTTCAGGTTTAGGACATATATTAGTGTATTTGTTGGGGTAAGTGTTAGAGCATGTGTTAGGGTACATTGGGGGTACATGTTAGGATGCATTTAAGGGTACCTGTATGCGTTAGGGTTCTTACTACTGTATGTGTTACTGGTTAGGGTACATATTGGATACGTGTTGAGGTCAGGGTATGTGTAAGGATATTAGGGGTTGCATTAGGGTTAGGATATCAGGGTTTGTGTTGAGGTATGAGTTAGGGTACATGTAAGGGTAATTATGGCTTACACTATACATTTGGGTCCTCATGACCATATCTGTCAGGGTTTATAGAGTATGGGTTAGGATATGTGTTAGAATCTGTGACAGGGTATGTGATGGGGTCCATGTTAGGGTATATGTTAGAGTTCGGGTCATTGATAAGGGATCTTTGAAGGTTAAGGTCTTTGTTAGGGTTAGGGCACATGTTAGGCTATGTGTTATGGTACATTGGGATACCTGTTAGGGTTCATGTAAGGGAACTTGTGCGACTAGAATACTCATAAGGCTATGTTAGAGTGTGTGTTAGTGCATGTTAGGATTAAGGAACATATTAGGGTATGCTGGAAGTACATGTTAGGATGTATGTATGGGTACTTATATTTATCGGGGTACATGTTAGGATACTTGTGGTTAGGGTTCAAGTTAGGGTATGTATATTCGTGTCAGGTAATATTTCAGGTCAGAGTGTGTTAGGGTACATTCAGGAGGCATGTAAGGGTTACCTGTATGGTTTATAGTTAGTAGGTGTTAGGTACTCATTACTATATGGGTTAGTGTCTAGAGCATCTTTAGCATGTTATAGTGAAAATACTACTGGGAAACCTGCTGTGGTTAAAATACATATTAAAGCTACAATAACTATTAGGGAATACCTTAGGTTAGTTCGGAATACATGTTACAGTGCACATAAGAGTACGTGTATGGATTTGAGTTTGTGTTAGGAAACCTTAGGGCACATTTGGGACACATGTTAGGGTACCTGTCATGGTACATACAGGAATTGCAGTACATGTTAGAGTATTTGTTAGGGCACATGTTACGTTTTTTATATTTTTTAATATATTTTTATTGTAATTAATAGAAGGGTTACATGATATTTGCCAGATAAATGGTACATTCATTCCCACACATTGATACCCTTTTACATGTCATGGTCCCCATTTCCCATCCCCACTCCCCCACCCCTCATCTTGTTTTCCCCCGTACCCTATCCAATTTCAGATAAAACCAAATTCAAATATATCTAATATATCAGGTAACAAAGTGAGATAGTGTAACAATATGAGATAACCAAGGGACAGTAAAAGTGATGAGAGATAACAGTACCTTAAGAAAAACAATCATTAATTTTATGGCTTATGTTTACATCATATTTTAAATGACAAGTTTAACAAATAATTGTTCAAGGTGGGAATCTCTACTTACATTCTCTGGGTCTTAGTCTTTAGAACTTAATCAAAATTAAGCTAACGGTTTGTATGTCATAGAACCGTATCAATTTATGAAATAAAACATTATGATTATAGAGTCATAGGTTTTTTTGTCTACATAGTTATGTTTGTATTTCCATTACCATATGCATTGCTTTGAGTATGCAGTTATTGAGTCCTCGTTCTTGTACACTTTGGATTTAATAACCGCACATTAAGGATACCATGCACCTTTTGTTCCTTAGGTCTTGACTTGTCTCACTCAGCATGATTCGCTCTAGATTCATCCACTTCCCTGCGAATGCCATTATTTTATCTTGTCTGTTGGCCATGTAGAATTCCATTGTGTATATATACCACATTTTCTGTATCCATTCATCTGCAGTAGGGCATCTGGATTGTTTCCATCGCCTGGCTATTGTGAATAGTGCAGAGATGAACATAGCTGAGCAGGTGTCTTTATAATATCCTGGGTCATGCTGTTCAGGATAGATGCCCAGAAGTGGTATGGCGGGATCATAAGGAAGGTCTATTTTCAGTTCTTCAAGGAACCTCCACACTGCTTTCCAGAGTGGCTGAACTAGTTTACAATCCCACCAGCAGTGCAGTAGGGTTCCTTTTTCTCCACAACCCCGCCAGCAATTGTCATTGTCTGAGTTCAAAATCTTGGCCATTCTTGTTGGGGTAAGGTGGTATCTTAGGGGTGTTTTAATTTGCATTTCCTTTATGACCATAGATGATGAACATTTTCTCATATGTTTTTCTGCCATTTTAATCTCTTCTTCTGATAGGTCTCTCTTTAGTTCCCTTGCCCATTTAGTGTATGGTTTATTGGGTTTGGGGGGGATCAGTTTCTTGAGTTCCCTGTAGATACTGGATATTAAGCATTTGTCAGATATATTATTGGTGAATATCTTTTCCCAGTTGGTTGGCTGTCTCTCTACTTACGCAACTATGTTTTTATCTGTACAGAAACTTTTTATTTTTAGGTAGTCCCATTTATCGAGTCTCTCTCCAATCTGTTGTGACCCTGGTTTTCTGTTCAGGAATCTGTTGCCTGTGCCTATGAGTTCCAGTGTCTCTCCTACATTATCATGTAACAATTTCACGGTTTCCGGTCTGACGTTGAGGTCTTTGATCCACTTTGAGTTAATTATTGTACATGGCGAAAGGCTAGTGTCAATTTTTAGTTTTCTGCATGTGGCTGCCCAGTTTTGCCAGCACCAGTAATTGAATAGACTGTGTTTGTTCCATTGTACATCTTTGGCTCCTTTGTCAAATGCAAGTTGCCTATAGGTATATGGTTCTATTTCTGGGTCTTCTATTCTGTTCCACTGATCTTCTGGTCTGTTTTTGTGCCAGTACCAAGCAGTTTTGGTTACTATGGCTCTATAGTAGGGTTTGAAGTCTGGTAGTGTAATACCACCAGCATTGCTCTTGTTGCCTAGAATTGTTTTGGCTATTCTAGGTCTTTTCTTGTTCCATATAAATCTTTGGATTATATCTTCAATTTCCATAAAGAATGTCTTTGGGATTTTGATGGGGATTGCATTGAATTTGTATATCAGTTTTGGCAGTATAGCCATTTTCACTATGTTGATTCTCCCTAGCCATGAGCATGGGATGTCTTTCCGTTTCCTAGTGTCCTCTTTAATTTCTTTCATTAGGCTTTTATAATTTTCATTGAATAATTCCTTTACTTTTTTGGTTAAGTATATTCCTAAGTATTTTATTCTTTTGGGGGCTATTGCGAATGGGATCATTTTCTTGATTTGGCCTTCTGTTTGTGTATTGTTGGTGTACAAGAAGGCTACTGACTTCTGAAGGTTGATTTTGTATCCTGCCTCTTTGCTAAAGTGGTTTATTAATTCTAGTAGTTTGGGAGTGGAGTTTGTTGGGTCACTCAAGTAGAGGATCATGTCGTCTGTGAATAAGGATAGTTTAATTTCATCTTTCCTTATGTGGATCCCTTTGATGTCCTTTTCTTGTCTTAATGCTCTGGCTAAGGGTTCCAGCACTATATTGAAGAGAAGTGGAGAGAGTGGGCATCCCTGTCTAGTTCCTGATTTTAAGGTGAATGGTTCCAGTCTTTCACCATTTAGTATAATACTGGCTGTAGGTTTTGCATATATAGCTTTCACTATTTTGAGGAATGTACCTCTTATTCCTATTTTTTCTAGTGCTTTCAACATGAAAGGATGTTGTATTTTGTCAACTGCCTTCTCCAGGTCCAGAGAAATTATCATATGATTCTTTAGCTCTATTGATATGATGTATTACATTGATTGATTTGCAAATGTTAAACCAGCCTTGCATTTGCGGGATGAAGTCCACTTGGTCATAGTCTATGATTTTTTAAATTTGTTTCTGGATTCTGTTGGCTAATATTTTATTGAGGAGTTTTGCATCTGTGTTCATTAGAGATAGGTCTGTAGTTTTCTTTTTTTGTTGGGTCTTTCCCTGGTTTGGGGATGAGAGTAATATTAGCTTCATAAAATGAGTTTGGTATTGCTACTTCTGTTTCTATTTCTCGGAAGAGTTTCAAGAGTATAGGTGTTATTTCATCTTTAAATGTCTTGTAGAATTCCGCAGTGAAACTGTCTGGACCTGGGCTTTTTTTCGTTGACATTTCCCTGATTGCTTCCACAATTTCGTTGTAACAAATTGGTCTGTTCAATTTGTTTACCTCATCATTGTTCAGTATGGGTAGCCTATATTTATTTAAGAAATTATCCATATCTACTAGATTTTCTTGTTTCTTTGAATATAGGCCCTGGTAGTACCTATTCATTATGGACTGGATTTCTTGGGAATCAGTTGTGATTGTTCCCATGGGGTCTCTAATCTTGTTTATTTGAGTCTCCCCTTTCCTTTTTTTGATTATTCTTGCCAAGGGTCTGTCAGTTTTGTTGACTCTTTCAAAGAACCAACATCTTGATTTATCAATTTTTTGTATAATAGATCTTATTTCAATCTCTGAAATTTCTGATTTTATTTTTGTTATTTCTGTCCTTCTAGCTGTTTTAGAATTAACTTTTTCTTGCTCCTCTAGGTGTTTCAGTTTTTTTAAGGCTATTTACGTGCTCTTCTTCTGTCTTTTTAATATGCGCTCGTAGTGCGATAAATTTGCCTCTTAGAACTGCCTTTGCTGTGTCCCATAAGTTTCTTTGTGATGTTTCTTGATTGTCATTACATTCAAGGAAGTTTTTAATTTCATTTCTGATCTGATCTGTTACCCAGGGGTTATTCAAAAGTGTGTTGTTCAGTTTCCATGTGATTGAATGTTTTTTGACTTTGACTGCATTGTTCAGAATTAGTCTGACTCCACTGTGGTCTGATAGGATGCATGGGATTATATCAGACTTCTTGTATATTCTTAAGTTTTCTGTATGCACTATTATATGATCTATTTGGAGTGTGTTCCATGTGCTGCTGAGAAAAATGTAAAAAGTTTTGCCGTTGGGTGGAAGACTCTGTGTATATCTGTTAAGCCCAGCTGGGCTATGGTATCATTTAAGTCGATGGTGTCTTTGCTTAACTTTTGTTGAGTTGACCTGTCATTTGTTGAGGGTGGAGTATTGAGGTCACCGACAATGATTGTGTTTGAGTCTATCTTGTTCTGTAATTCCAAGAGAGTTTGTTTGACGAATTTGGGCGCTCCCGTGTTGGGCAAGTAGATGTTTATGACTGTAATATTATGGGCATGGATTGTACCCTCTACTAATATATAATGGCCATCTCTATCTTTGTGTACTGATTTTACTGAGAAGTTAATTTTATCGGAGATTAAGATTGCTACTCCTGCTTTTTTGCATGGTGCATTGGAGTGGAAAATTCATTTCCAGCCTTTCACTTGGAATTTGTTTCTGTCTTTGGCAGTGAGGTGTGTCTCTTGGAGGCAACATATGGATGGATGGTGTTTCTTATTCCAGTCTGCTGCTCTGTGTCTTTTGATTGGATTGTTCAGCCCGTTCACATTTAGGGAGATTATGGAGAAGTGGTCAGTGTACATTGTTGTTATTTATTTTTACTTCTAAGTTTCTTTCTCTTTTTCCCCCTTTTGTGTTTAGTGAATTATAGATGTTTGCTTCTTGATGGAGGTTCTTGATGTTCTACAATTTGTTCTAGGTTAATTAGTATTCTTTGCAACGCTGGTTTAGTGTGCACGTATTCATAAAGCTTCTCTTTGGAGTGAAATATTCTTGTTTCTCCCTCAAATGTAAATGCTAGTTTTGCTGGATATATCAGTCTGGGTTGGCAGTTGTTGGTCTTCAGGACATCAATGATGTTTTTCCAAGCTTTTCTTGCATTTAGGGTTTGCGTGGAGAGATCTGTTGTAATTCGAATGTTCCTCCCATTATAATATAGCTCCTTCTTTGTTTTTGCAGCATTTAAGATCAATTCCTTGGTATTCGGGTCTAATGTCTTTACTATGATATGTCTAGGTGAGTTCCTTCTAGGATCTTGGCTGCTTGGGGTCCTGAAACCTTCAATAATGTGGGTATTTTCTCTTCTGTAGTTGGGGGAGTTCTCTGCTATGATATTGGTGAATAAAGGTTGCATATCTTTGTCCTGGAATTCGGCCCCCTCCTCAATCCCTATTATACGAAGATTAGACTTCTTTGCTGCATCTGCTAGTTCCTGGAGCTCTCTCTGGTAGATTCTGACTGATTTTTCCAAGGTGGCGATTCTCTGTCCCAGCTCTTGTGTTTTGTCTTCCGTTTCTGATGTTCTATTCTCCATCTCCGTCAACTGCTGCTTAATGCCTCCATTTTTGCTTGAAGTGTGGACACTGAGCTGATCATGACTGCTCTGAGGGTATTAATCTTTTCTTCCATTTCTCTTTTGAATTCGAGGAGCTCTTTGGAGATTTCCTGCTTATGTTCCTGGAATTGTTTTTGGAATTCTGTTTTAATCTCTTTAGTCATGTTCACAATCATCTCGTTGAATAGGGTCATGTTTCGTGTCTCTTCAGGTGTCATTTCTTGGGATGGTGACATCTCTCTCGTCCCTTCGCTCTTGTTGCCTTTGGGCTTTGCGTGGGACTTTGATTATTTATGTAAGTCGTGATTCTTCTTTGAGCTCTCCTCGGCATCGAGGACTGTTGTAGTTCGCTCTGTGGTCAGTAGGTAGCGGTCTTTGCTTGGATTGGGACCGTGGTTCTGGGAATATGTGAATACCTGTGGTTCTCAGCCAAATTGATTCCTCTGCTGACTATGTCAGAGTTTGCCATTTTTGTAGGTGTTTGGTCAATTCCCCGAGGCTGTCTGCTGCTGTACAACTAGCTCTCAGCCCAGCCAGTGGCCTTACAGTGGGCCGTGGGATGGATCTGCGATCTTCGGTCTCAGCGTGCTGGGCGGATGGTTGGTTTTACTGTGCTGCTTCTAGGGGCGGGCCGCCTGCCAAGGTTCTGGGGTTTGGGAGTTTCCAGAGGCTCTCAGCAGGACCTGCAGCTGTCTGCTCTGTCCCCAGGGGCGGGGCCCAGCTGAGGACGTGAACTCCAAGGGCGGAGCCACGCCTTTCTGATTCTCAGAAGGCAAGCTTGGCTGCTGGTTGGCCCTTCAGTTCCCTGCTGCTTTGTCAGAGAGTCTGTGACTGTCGGGGGGGCCCCTCGGTGCTGTCTCGCTCAGGATTCCCAGCTGGAGAATGCCCGGCTCAGGAGTTGAAGGGGACAGATGCTGGCTCCTATTGTCCTGTACACCCCACCCACTGTTGTAAGGCAGGGACACAGCGTTCCCCATTCTCCACCCAGTGGCCTGGGATAGGAACCGGTGGGTGGATGGGAGCTGGGACACCCCCGCCTCCCCTGGTGGGGTGCTGGGTCTTGGCGTAGCTCACCTGTCAGTCTCCAGTCAGAGGCCTGGGAGAGGAACCTGGTGGGCGGATGGGGACTGGGACACTTCCGTCTCCCTTGGTGGGGTGCTGGGTCTAAGCGCCTCCCGCCTGTCAATCTCCAGTCATTGGCCTGGGGGGAGGGGGCTGTTGAGGGAAGGGGCAGGATTCTAAATTCCTTGCCCCCATGCTCCTGCTCCTCTCAGGTTGGTGGAGGGGTCTGAGTTAAGTTCTATGGCTTGGCACCCGCTCTGTGTTTGGGGGCCCGCTGCAGTACTCACGCCTCTGCGTTCGTCTGTGGGTGCTGCACGGTTTTGGAGAATCCTTCACTCCCCTCGGATCTCCGCCACCGCTTGTGGTCCGCGTCTGGGTTCCGCTGCTTGCTGTTCTGGTTCCGCTGCTTCTGGGGCTCACTGACCCGGTTCTATGCTGGTTTCTGCGGAACGGGGTTGCCCGGCCCGGCACTGCCCGGCCTGGCCTGGCTCCCTCCGCCGCCGCTTTTCTTGGCTCAGAGCTGGCACGGTGGGGGAGGGGTCCTCGTGTTCCGAATTCTTTGAGAAAGTTGGATGTGAGCTTTATCTGGATTTCTTTTCCGGTTTGGGTCCTTCTCTGTTGCTTCTTGAGTTTGTTGTTGTGGATTTCTTAAGGTAATTGATTCCTGGGACTCCCTGGTTCTCTCTTTTTGTGAGAGAGACCTAGGCAGCGTCTCTATTTTCTCGGCGCCATCTTCCACCCCTACATGTTAAGTTTTACAGTGTGTGTTTAGGGTAAATTTTGGGGCATGTGTTAGGGTGATAGTTCTGGTTTGGGTTAGGCAACGTGTTAGGATGTGCATCGGTAGAAGTTTAGGGTACTTCTTAGGGTATATGTTGTTAGAGTCTACCTTCAGGACACATGTTAGACTGTGTTAGGATACCACAGATGTGGATGTATTGGTGTATGTAAGGGTTCCTGTATGGTTGAGAGGATGTGTTAGGGTAGTTGTTACTGTATGTGTTGGTGATAAGGATCGATGTTAGGATATGTATTAGGGTTAGAGTATGTTAGGGTACATGTTAGAATATGTGTTAGGGTACATTGGGGGATAAATGTTAGCGTGTATGTATGGGATACTTGTACAGTTTACAGTACCTGTATGGGACCTTGCTAGGTTTTTGAGTACATGTTAGGGTTAAGGAACATGTTAGTGTTAGCACACATGTTAGAGTATCTTTTTAGGGTTATGACAGGTTACAGTTAGGGCGTGTTTGAAGTACAGGTTAGTGTTTATGAGGTCAAATGGCTTCCATGTCCCGTATTGTTTTCTTTTCCATTGTGAAAAAACAGTTCAGTAGCTACACTTTATATTGATATGTTCTACCTCAATATTTTGAGATAGGATTCTGGTCTAAAACCGGAAAAGATATCAGTGGGGAAAACGAGCTGATTGTGAGAGGGTGGGTTAACAGAGGGAGACAGAGAGAGGGAGAAAGAGGGAGAGAGAGTGAGGGCTGGGAGTTTGGCCTAGTATTTACAAAGACCCAGGATCTATTCCTGGCCATCACATACGTAGAAAACACAGAAAGCCAAAAGTTGTCCTGAGGAACAAGTGGTAGAGCTCTAGTCTTGAGGACATAATCCAAGGACTGTACTCAGGCCCCGAGCTCAAGACCAGGACTGGCAAAAAATGATACAATAAAGTAAATGAATATGATTATATTTATAGAAAGAGAAAAATGTGTTTGTAGGTGTGTGTGTGCAGGTGTATGTGTGTGTTTGTGTATCAGAGTGTTCTATAGGCCTTGCATATACCAAACAGTAGTCTGGAAATCTGATTTCTTACAGTTGCATCCAGTGCTTAAGTTTGGTGAACTAATGACAGTTGAAAAAGTCATCCAACTGGGAACAGGAAAACAAATTCCCTTAATTTAGACTACATCTCAGGGACTGTTCTTTGTAAATGTCAGTTCAACCTTGCTAGAAAAGAGCTGTAGACACTACAGTTCCCTGCAGCCCAGTATCAAAGAGAAATATCAAGCTTAAGCAGCACAGGGAGAAAGAGTCAGAGGAGGAATCTGAGAAATTGACCATTTTTACGGTTTGTAGCCAGGAATTTTAAGATATGGTTTGAAAATCTCCTCCCCCCTGTAAGTAACCCAATTACAAAATCTATATAAATATCACCAAAAGCTTAAAGAATTTGATTCAGAATCACTGTTTTCTCAGACTTACTATGTTTCTTCCAGATTTACCACTCTTCAGACAAAATTTTAGAAATTCCTGTACAGTCTAATTTTAGCAAACTCTTCCCTGCCTATTGATTTTGATAAGAGTTGTCTTTCCTCGTAGTGATACAATCATAGAATACTCACTTGAAAAATACTAATATTACAACCGCAACTGTAGCCTCTCTTGACACCACCCTAAGAAAAAAATAGAATCTAAAAAACGCTAATACTGGAAGTTGAGCACAGGGTCTGGCACTCTTGCTTTCCTATTTCTCTCATGGCTGGAAATCCAGCACTGCAGTCAGCTGGAATCTTATTCAAGATTGGTCATTTTCTACAGACATCAGGGTCTAAACTTCCTCATATTTCACAGAATCTTGGTTGTTCCTCTCATTAGCATCTGATGAAATACAACGAATGTAGAGAGTGAAGAATGACAAAGTACAAGTTACAGTAAAAATCTTGAAATTTTGCATAACTTGTTCATAATGAACTAAAACTTAGGATATGGGAGAGGAACCACTTAGGTCCAAGCTATCTTTCCATAGAAAGTTGTATAATATTTTAAAGACTTAAAAGTAGTTCAAATTAGACCACTCTTCTGGGTTTTTTATCCTTCAATTTGCATCAGTGTATTTCTTAAGGTGTCATCCAAGAATTGTGTGAGAATTCTGTCTTTATGGCCTTAAGAGATCATTTATTCTGATGATTATTGAGTGAATAAACACCAAACAGCGATTGAACGAGATCAGTTCTTGTTTGTTACAAATGATTAAGTCTCCAACGAGGACAAATTAGCTGTCGATGTCAAATGGCTTCCATGGCCCGTATTGTTTTCTTTTCCATTGTGAAAAAACAGTTCAGTAGCTACACTTTATATTGATATGTTCTACCTCAATATTTTGAGATAGGATTCTGGTCTAAAACCGGAAGGGATATCAGTGTGGAAAACGAGCTCCAGACAAAATTTTAGAAATTCCTGTACAGTCTAATTTTAGCAAACTCTTCCCTGCCTATTGATTTTGATTAGAGCTGTCTTTCCTCGCAGTGATACAATGATGGAATACTCACTTGAAAAATACTAATATTACAACCCTAACTGTAGCCTGTCTTGACATCACCCTAAGAACAAAATACAATCTAAAAACGCTAATACTGGAACTTGAGCTCAGGGTCTGGCACTCTGGCTTTCGCATTTCTCTCAAGGCTGGCACTCCAGCACTGCAGTCAGCTCTACTTGCAGATATTTCCTCTTGAATGGAGCTAAGAATCACCCAGGCCGGATTGGGAGCTCAGGCCTCCAATTTTAGACCCCAGAGGAGCTAGGACTCTATCCATTAGCTACTGCATCTGGCTTTCATTGATATTTTCAGGGTAGCTTGGCAGAATAGAGGATGCCTGCCTCTAGAACTGGAATCTTATTCTTTTCCATGGTGAAAAAACAGTTCAGCAGCTATACGTTATATTGATGATATGTTCTACCTCCATATTTTGAGGTAAGGCTCTGGTCTAAAACCGAAAGAGATATCAGTGGGGAAAACGAGCTGAGTGTGAGGGGGTGGGTTAACGACCCCCTCACACTCAGCTCGTTTTCCCCATTGAGACAGGGGGAAGACAGAGAGAGGGAGAAAGAGGGAGAGAGAGTGAGGGCTGGGAGTTGGGCATCATGACAGAGTGCTAGCCTAGCATTTACAAAGATCCAGGATCGATTCCTGGCTACCACATACATAGAAATCACAGAAAGCCAAAGGTTGTGCTGAGGAGCAAGTGGTAGAGCTCTAGTCTTGAGGACAGAACCCAAGGACTGTGCTCAGGCCCCGAGCTCAAGACCAGGACGGGCAAAAAAATGATCCCATAAAATAAATGAATATACCTGTATTTATAGAAAGAGACAGATGTGTTTGTAGGTGTGTGTGTGTGCATGTGTATGTGTGTGTTTGTGTATCAGAGAGTTCAATAGGCCTTGCACATACCTAGAGTAGCCTGGTAATTCGGTTTCTTACAGTTGCATCCAGTGCGTAAGTTTGGTGAACTAATGACAGTTTAAAAAGTCATCCACCTGGGAACTGGAAAACAAATTACCTTAATTTAGACTATATCTCAGGGACTGTTCTTTGTAAATGTCAGTTCAACCTTGCTAGAAAACAGCTCTAGACACTACAGTTCCCTGCAGCCAAGTATCAAAGAGAAATATCAAGCTTAAGCATCACGGGGAGAAAGAGTCAGAGGATGAATCTGAGAAATTGACCATTTCTATGGTTTGTAGCCAGGAATTTTAAGATACGATTTTGAAATCTCCTCCCCCCCGGAAGTAACCTAATTACAAAATCCATATCAATATCACCCAGAGCTCAAAAATTTGATTCAGAATCACTATTTTCTCAGCCTTACTAATGTTTCTTGCAGATTTACTTTGCTCCAGACAAAATTTTAGAAATTCCTGTACAGTCTAATTTTAGCAAACTCTTCCCTGCCTTTTGATTTTGATAAGATTTTTCATTCCTCGTAGTGATACAATCATAGAATACTCACTTGAAAAATACTGATATTACAACCGTAACTGTAGCCCCTGTTGACATCATCGTAAGAAGAAAATACAATACAAAAAACGCTAATACTGGAACTTGAGCTCAGGGTCTGGCACTCTGGTTTTCGCATTTCTCTCAAGGCTGGCACTCCAGCACTGCAGTCAGCTCTACTTGCAGATATTTCCTCTTGAATGGAGCTAAGAATCACCCAGGCCGGATTGGAAGCTCAAGCCTCCAATTTTAGACCCCAGAGGAGCTAGGACTCTATCCATTAGCTACTGCATCTGGCTTTCATTGATATTTTCAGGGTAGCTTGGCAGAATAGAAGATGCCTGCCTCTAGAACTGGAATCTTATTCTAGATTGGTCATTTTCAACAAACATCAGTCTCTAGCTTATTCATGTGTCACAGAATTCTTGGCTGTTACTCTCATTAGTATCAGATGAAATACAATGAATTTAGAGAGTGAAGAATGATAAAGTACATGTTACAATAATAATCTTGAAAATTTGCATAACTTGTTCATGGTTTCCTCGAAATCACCTAAAACTTATGATATGGGAGAGGAACCACTTGGGTCCAAGCTACCTTCCATAGAAAGTTGTATAATATTTTAAAGACTTAAAAAAGGTTCAAATAAGACCACTCTTTAGGGGTTTTGCTTCAAATTGCATCAGTGTATTTCTTAAGCTGTGATCCAAGAATTGTGTGAGAATTCTGTCTTTATGGCCTTAAGGGATCAATTACTTCTGTTGATGATTGAGTGAATAAACACCAAACACCGATTCAACGAGATCAGTTCTTGTTTGTTACAAATGATTAGGTCTCCAAAGAGGACAAATTAGCTGTCGATGTCAAATGGCTTCCATGGCCCGTATTGTTTTCTTTTCCATGGTGAAAAAACAGTTCAGCAGCTATACGTTATATTGATGATATGTTCTACCTCCATATTTTGAGGTAGGACTCTGGTCTAAAACCGAAAGAGATATCAGTGGGGAAAACGAGCTGAGTGTGATGGGGTGGTTAACCCACCCCCTCACACTCAGCTCGTTTTCCCCATTGAGACAGAGGGAGACAGAGAGTGGGAGAAAGAGGGAGAGAGAGTGAGGGCTGGGAGTTGGGCATCATGACAGAGTGCTAGCCTAGCATTTACAAAGATCCAGGATCGATTCCTGGCTACCACATACATAGAAATCACAGAAAGCCAAAGGTTGTACTGAGGAGCAAGTGGTAGAGCTGTAGTCTTGAGGACAGAACCCAAGGACTGTGCTCAGGCCCCGAGCTCAAGACCAGGATGGGCAAAAAAATGATCCCATAAAATAAATGAATATACCTGTATTTATAGAAAGAGACAGATGTGTTTGTAGGTGTGTGTGTGTGCATGTGTATGTGTGTGTTTGTGTATCAGAGAGTTCAATAGGCCTTGCATATACCTAGAGTAGCCTGGTAATCCGATTTCTTACAGTTGCATCCAGTGCTTAAGTTTTGTGAACTAATGACAGTTTAAAAAGTCACCCAACTGGGAACTGGAAAACAAATTACCTTAATTTAGACTACATCTCAGGGACTGTTCTTTGTAAATGTCAGTTCAACCTTGCTAGAAAAGAGCTGTAGAAACTACAGTTCCCTGCAGCCAAGTATCAAAGAGAAATATCAAGCTTAAGCAGCACGGGGAGAAAGAGTCAGAGGAGGAATCTGAGAAATTGACCATTTCTATGGTTTGTAGCCAGGAATTTTAAGATACGATTTTGAAATCTCCTCCCCCCCGGAAGTAACCTAATTACAAAATCCATATCAATATCACCCAGAGCTTAAAAATTTGATTCAGAATCACTATTTTCTCAGCCTTACTAATGTTTCTTGCAGATTTACTTCGCTCCAGACAAAACTTTAGAAATTCCTGTACAGTCTAATTTTAGCAAACTCTTCCCTGCCTTTTGATTTTGATAAGAGTTGTCTTTCCTCGTAGTGATACAATCATAGAACACTCACTTGAAAAATACTGATATTACAACCGTAACTGTAGCCCCTGTTGACATCACCCTAAGAACAAAATACAATCTAAAAACCGCTAATACTGGAACTTGAGCTCAGGGTCTGGCACTCTGGCTTTCGCATTTCTCTCAAGGCTGGCACTCCAGCACTGCAGACAGCTCTACTTGCAGATATTTCCTCTTGAATGGAGCTAAGAATCACCCAGGCCGGATTGGAGCTCAAGCCTCCAATTTTAGACCCCAGAGGAGCTAGGACACTATCCATTAGCTACTGCATCTGGCTTTCATTGATATTTTCAGGGTAGCTTGGCAGAATAGAAGATGCCTGCCTCTAGAGCTGGAATCTTATTCTAGATTGGTCATTTTCTACAAACATCAGTCTCTAGCTTATTCATGTGTCACAGAATTCTTGGCTGTTACTCTCATTAGTATCAGATGAAATACAATGAATTTAGAGAGTGAAGAATGATAAAGTACATGTTACAGTAAAAATCTTGCAAATTTGCATAACTTGTTCATGGTTTCCACGAAATCACCTAAAACTTATGATATGGGAGAGGAACCACTTGGGTCCAAGCTATCTTCCATAAAAAGTTGTATAATATTTTAAAGACTTAAAAAAGGTTCAAATAAGACCACTCTTTAGGGGGTTTTCCTTCAAATTGCATCAGTGTATTTCTGAAGCTGTGATCCAAGAATTGTGTGAGAATTCTGTCTTTATGGCCTTAAGGGATCAATTACTTCTGTTGATGATTGAGTGAATAAACACCAAACACCGATTCAACGAGATCAGTTCTTGTTTGTTACAAATGATTAGGTCTCCAACGAGGACAAATTAGCTGTCGATGTCAAATGGCTTCCATGGCCCGTATTGTTTTCTTTTCCATGGTGAAAAAACAGTTCAGCAGCTATACGTTATATTGATGATATGTTCTACCTCAATATTTTGAGGTAAGACTCTGGTCAAAAACCGAAAGAGATATCAGTGGTTAACCCACCCCCTCACACTCAGCTCGTTTTCCCCATTGAGACAGAGGGAGACAGAGAGAGGGAGAAAGAGGGAGAGAGAGTGAGGGCTGGGAGTTGGGCAACATGACAGAGTGCTAGCCTAGCATTTACAAAGATCCAGGATCGATTCCTGGCTACCACATACATAGAAATCACAGAAAGCCAAAGGTTGTGCTGAGGAGCAAGTGGTAGAGCTGTAGTCTTGAGCACAGAACCCAAGGACTGTGCTCAGGCCCCGAGCTCGAGACCAGGACGGGCAAAAAAATGATCCCATAAAATAAATGAATATACCTGTATTTATAGAAAGAGACAGATGTGTTTGTAGGTGTGTGTGTGCATGTGTATGTGTGTGTTTGTGTATCAGAGAGTTCAATAGGCCTTGCACATACCTAGAGTAGCCAGGTAATCCGATTTCTTACAGTTGCATCCAGTGCTTAAGTTTTGTGAACTAATGACAGTTTAAAAAGTCATCCAACTGGGAACTGAAAACAAATTCCCTTAATTTAGACTACATCTCAGGGACTGTTCTCTGTAAATGTCAGTTCAACCTTGCTAGAAAACAGCTGTAGACACTACAGTTCCCTGCAGCCAAGTATCAAAGAGAAATATCAAGCTTAAGCAGCACGGGGAGAAAGAGTCAGAGGAGGAATCTGAGAAATTGACCATTTCTATGGTTTGTAGCCAGGAATTTTAAGATACGATTATGAAATATCCTCCCAACCGGAAGTAACCTAATTACAAAATCCATATCAATATCACCCAGAGCTTAAAAATTTGATTCAGAATCACTATTTTGTCAGCCTTACTAATGTTTCTTGCAGATTTACTTCGCTCCAGACAAAACTTTAGAAATTCCTGTACAGTCTAATTTTAGCAAACTCTTCCCTGCCTTTTGATTTTGATAAGAGTTGTCTTTCCTCGTAGTGATACAATCATAGAACACTCACTTGAAAAATACTGATATTACAACCGTAACTGTAGCCCCTGTTGACATCACCCTAAGAACAAAATACAATCTAAAAACCGCTAATACTGGAACTTGAGCTCAGGGTCTGGCACTCTGGCTTTCGCATTTCTCTCAAGGCTGGCACTCCAGCACTGCAGTCAGCTCTACTTGCAGATATTTCCTCTTGAATGGAGCTAAGAATCACCCAGGCCGGATTGGAAGCTCAAGCCTCCAATTTTAGACCCCAGAGGAGCTAGGACTCTATCCATTAGCTACTGCATCTGGCTTTCATTGATATTTTCAGGGTAGCTTGGCAGAATAGAAGATGCCTGCCTCTAGAGCTGGAATCTTATTCTAGATTGGTCATTTTCTACAAACATCAGTCTCTAGCTTATTCATGTGTCACAGAATTCTTGGCTGTTACTCTCATTAGTATCAGATGAAATACAATGAATTTAGAGATTGAAGAATGATAAAGTACATGTTACAGTAAAAATCTTGCAAATTTGCATAACTTGTTCATGGTTTCCTCGAAATCACCTAAAACTTATGATATGGGAGAGGAACCACTTGGGTCCAAGCTATCTTCCATAGAAAATTGTATAATATTTTAAAGACTTAAAAAAGGTTCAAATAAGACCACTCTTTAGGGGGTTTTGCTTCAAACTGCATCAGTGTATTTCTGAAGCTGTGATCCAAGAATTGTGTGCGAACTCTGTCTTTATGGCCTTAAGGGATCAATTACTTCTGTTGATGATTGAGTGAATAAACACCAAACACCGATTCAACGAGATCAGTTCTTGTTTGTTACAAATGATTAGGTCTCCAACGAGGACAAATTAGCTGTCGATGTCAAATGGCTTCCATGGCCCGTATTGTTTTCTTTTCCATGGTGAAAAAACAGTTCAGCAGCTATACGTTATATTGATGATAGGTTCTACCTCAATATTTTGAGGTAAGACTCTGGTCAAAAACCGAAAGAGATATCAGTGGGGAAAACGAGCTCGTTTTCCCCATTGAGACAGAGGGAGACAGAGAGAGGGAGAAAGAGGGAGAGAGAGTGAGGGCTGGGAGTTGGGCATCATGACAGAGTGCTAGCCTAGCATTTACAAAGATCCAGGATCGATTCCTGGCTACCACATACATAGAAATCACAGAAAGCCAAAGGTTGTGCTGAGGAGCAAGTGGTAGAGCTGTAGTCTTGAGCACAGAACCCAAGGACTGTGCTCAGGCCCCGAGCTCGAGACCAGGACGGGCAAAAAAATGATCCCATAAAATAAATGAATATACCTGTATTTATAGAAAGAGACAGGTGTGTTTGTAGGTGTGTGTGTGCATGTGTATGTGTGTGTTTGTGTATCAGAGAGTTCAATAGGCCTTGCACATACCTAGAGTAGCCAGGTAATCCGATTTCTTACAGTTACATCCAGTGCTTAAGTTTTGTGAACTAATGACAGTTTAAAAAGTCATCCAACTGGGAACTGAAAACAAATTCCCTTAATTTAGACTACATCTCAGGGACTGTTCTCTGTAAATGTCAGTTCAACCTTGCTAGAAAACAGCTGTAGACACTACAGTTCCCTGCAGCCAAGTATCAAAGAGAAATATCAAGCTTAAGCAGCACAGGGAGAAAGAGTCAGAGGAGGAATCTGAGAAATTGACCATTTCTATGGTTTGTAGCCAGGAATTTTAAGATACGATTTTGAAATCTCCTCCCACCCGGAAGTAACCTAATTACAAAATCCATATCAATATCACCCAGAGCTTAAAAATTTGATTCAGAATCACTATTTTCTCAGCCTTACTAATGTTTCTTGCAGATTTACTTCGCTCCAGACAAAACTTTAGAAATTCCTGTACAGTCTAATTTTAGCAAACTCTTCCCTGCCTTTTGATTTTGATAAGAGTTGTCTTTCCTCGTAGTGATACAATCATAGAACACTCACTTGAAAAATACTGATATTACAACCGTAACTGTAGCCCCAGTTGACATCACCCTAAGAACAAAATACAATCTAAAAACCGCTAATACTGGAACTTGAGCTCAGGGTCTGGCACTCTGGCTTTCACATTTCTCTCAAGGCTGGCACTCCAGCACTGCAGTCAGCTCTACTTGCAGATATTTCCTCTTGAATGGAGCTAAGAATCACCCAGGCCGGATTGGAAGCTCAAGCCTCCAATTTTAGACCCAAGAGGAGCTAGGACTCTATCCATTAGCTACTGCATCTGGCTTTCATTGATATTTTCAGGGTAGCTTGGCAGAATAGAAGATGCCTGCCTCTAGAACTGGAATCTTATTCTAGATTGGTCATTTTCAACAAACATCAGTCTCTAGCTTATTCATGTGTCACAGAATTCTTGGCTGTTACTCTCATTAGTATCAGATGAAATACAATGAATTTAGAGAGTGAAGAATGATAAAGTACATGTTACAGTGAAAATCTTGAAAATTTCCATAACTTGTTCATGGTTTCCTCGAAATCACCTAAAACTTATGATATGGGAGAGGAACCACTTGGGTCCAAGCTATCTTCCATAGAAAGTTGTATAATATTTTAAAGACTTAAAAAAGGTTCAAATAAGACCACTCTTTAGGGGGTTTTCCTTCAAATTGCATCAGTGTTTTTCTTAAGCTGTGATCCAAGAATTGTGTGAGAATTCTGTCTTTATGGCCTTAAGGGATCAATTACTTCTGTTGATGATTGAGTGAATAAACACCAAACACCGATTCAACGAGATCAGTTCTTGTTTGTTACAAATGATTAGGTCTCCAACGAGGACAAATTAGCTGTCGATGTCAAATGGCTTCCATGGCCCGTATTGTTTTCTTTTCCATGGTGAAAAAAACAGTTCAGCAGCTATACGTTATATTGATGATATGTTCTACCTCAATATTTTGAGGTAAGACTCTGGTCAAAAACCGAAAGAGATATCAGTGGGGAAAACGAGCTGAGTGTGAGGGGGTGGGTTAACCACCCCCTCACACTCAGCTCGTTTTCCCCATTGAGACAGAGGGAGACAGAGTGAGGGAGAAAGAGGGAGAGAGAGTGAGGGCTGGCAGTTGGGCATCATGACAGAGTGCTAGCCTAGCATTTACAAAGATCCAGGATCGATTCCTGGCTACCACATACATAGAAATCACAGAAAGCCAAAGGTTGTGCTGAGGAGCAAGTGGTAGAGCTCTAGTCTTGAGGACAGAACCCAAGGACTGTGCTCAGGCCCCGAGCTCGAGACCAGGACGGGCAAAAAAATGATCCCATAAAATAAATGAATATACCTGTATTTATAGAAAGAGACAGATGTGTTTGTAGGTGTGTGTGTGCATGTGTATGTGTGTGTTTGTGTATCAGAGAGTTCAATAGGCCTTGCATATACCTAGAGTAGCCTGGTAATCCGATTTCTTACAGTTGCATCCAGTGCTTAAGATTTGTGAACTAATGACAGTTTAAAAAGTCATCCAACTGGGAACTGGAAAACAAATTACCTTAATTTAGACTACATCTCAGGGACTGTTCTTTGTAAATGTCAGTTCAACCTTGCTAGAAAAGAGCTGTAGAAACTACAGTTCCCTGCAGCGAAGTATCAAAGAGAAATATCAAGCTTAAGCAGCATGGGGAGAAAGAGTCAGAGGAGGAATCTGAGAAATTGACCATTTCTATGGTTTGTAGCCAGGAATTTTAAGATACGATTTTGAAATCTCCTCCCACCCGGAAGTAACCTAATTACAAAATCCATATCAATATCACCCAGAGCTTAAAAATTTGATTCAGAATCACTATTTTCTCAGCCTTACTAATGTTTCTTGCAGATTTACTTCGCTCCAGACAAAACTTTAGAAATTCCTGTACAGTCTAATTTTAGCAAACTCTTCCCTGCCTTTTGATTTTGATAAGAGTTGTCTTTCCTCGTAGTGATACAATCATAGAACACTCACTTGAAAAATACTGATATTACAACCGTAACTGTAGCCCCTGTTGACATCACCCTAAGAACAAAATACAATCTAAAAACCGCTAATACTGGAACTTGAGCTCAGGGTCTGGCACTCTGGCTTTCGCATTTCTCTCAAGGCTGGCACTCCAGCACTGCAGTCAGCTCTACTTGCAGATATTTCCTCTTGAATGGATCTAAGAATCACCCAGGCCGGATTGGAAGCTCAAGCCTCCAATTTTAGACCCCAGAGGAGCTAGGACTCTATCCATTAGCTACTGCATCTGGCTTTCATTGATATTTTCAGGGTAGCTTGGCAGAATAGAAGATGCCTGCCTCTAGAACTGGAATCTTATTCTAGATTGGTCATTTTCAAAAAACATCAGTCTCTAGCTTATTCATGTGTCACAGAATTCTTGGCTGTTACTCTCATTAGTATCAGATGAAATACAATGAATTTAGAGATTGAAGAATGATAAAGTACATGTTACAGTAAAAATCTTGCAAATTTGCATAACTTGTTCATGGTTTCCTCGAAATCACCTAAAACTTATGATATGGGAGAGGAACCACTTGGGTCCAAGCTATCTTCCATAGAAAGTTGTATAATATTTTAAAGACTTAAAAAAGGTTCAAATAAGACCACTCTTTAGGGGTTTTCCTTCAAATTGCATCAGTGTATTTCTGAAGCTGTGATCCAAGAATTGTGTGAGAATTCTGTCTTTATGGCCTTAAGGGATCAATTACTTCTGTTGATGATTGAGTGAATAAACACCAAACACCGATTCAACGAGATCAGTTCTTGTTTGTTACAAATGATTAGGTCTCCAACGAGGACAAATTAGCTGTCGATGTCAAATGGCTTCCATGGCCCGTATTGTTTTCTTTTCCATGGTGAAAAAACAGTTCAGCAGCTATACGTTATATTGATGATATGTTCTACCTCCATATTTTGAGGTAAGACTCTGGTCAAAAACCGAAAGAGATATCAATGGGGAAAACGAGCTGAGTGTGAGGGGGTGGTTCACCCACCCCCTCACACTCAGCTCGTTTTCCCCACTGAGACAGAGGGAGACAGAGAGAGGGAGAAAGAGGGAGAGAGAGTGAGGGCTGGGAGTTGGGCATCATGACAGAGTGCTAGCCTCGCATTTACAAAGATCCAGGATCGATTCCTGGCTACCACATACATAGAAATCACAGAAAGCCAAAGGTTGTGCTGAGGATCAAGTGGTAGAGCTGTAGTATTGAGGACAGAACCCAAGGACTGGGCTCAGGCCCCGAGCTCGAGACCAGGACGGGCAAAAAAATGATCCCATAAAATAAATGAATATACCTGTATTTATAGAAAGAGACAGATGTGTTTGTAGGTGTGTGTGTGCATGTGTATGTGTGTGTTTGTGTATCAGAGAGTTCAATAGGCCTTGCATATACCTAGAGTAGCCTGGTAATCCGATTTCTTACAGTTGCATCCAGTGCTTAAGTTTTGTGAACTAATGACAGTTTAAAAAGTCATCCAACTGGGAACTGGAAAACAAATTACCTTAATTTATACTACATCTCAGGTGCTGTTCTTTGTAAATGTCAGTTCAACCTTGCTAGAAAACAGCTCTAGACACTACAGTTCCCTGCAGCCAAGTATCAAAGACAAATATCAAGCTTAAGCAGCACGGGGAGAAAGAGTCAGAGGAGGAATCTGAGAAATTGACCATTTCTATGGTTTGTAGCCAGGAATTTTAAGATACGATTTTGAAATCTCCTCCCCCCCGGAAGTAACCTAATTACAAAATCCATATCAATATCACCCAGAGCTTAAAAATTTGATTCAGAATCACTATTTTCTCACCCTTACTAATGTTTCTTGCAGATTTACTTCGCTCCAGACAAAACTTTAGAAATTCCTGTACAGTCTAATTTTAGCAAACTCTTCCCTGCCTTTTGATTTTGATAAGAGTTGTCTTTCCTCGTAGTGATACAATCATAGAATACTCACTTGAAAAATACTGATATTACAACTGTAACTGTAGCCCCTGTTGACATCACCCTAAGTCCAAAATACAATCTAAAAAACGCTAATACTGGAACTTGAGCTCAGGGTCTGGCACTCTGGCTTTCGCATTTCTCTCAAGGCTGGCACTCCAGCACTGCAGTCAGCTCTACTTGCAGATATTTCCTCTTGAATGGAGCTAAGAATCACCCAGGCCGGATTGGAAGCTCAAGCCTCCAATTTTAGACCCCAGAGGAGCTAGGACTCTATCCATTAGCTACTGCATCTGGCTTTCATTGATATTTTCAGGGTAGCTTGGCAGAATAGAAGATGCCTGCCTCTAGAACTGGAATCTTATTCTAGATTGGTCATTTTCAACAAACATCAGTCTCTAGCTTATTCATGTGTCACAGAATTCTTGGCTGTTACTCTCATTAGTATGAGATGAAATACAATGAATTTAGAGAGTGAAGAATGATAAAGTACATGTTACAGTAAAAATCTTGCAAATTTGCATAACTTGTTCATGGTTTCCTCGAAATCACATAAAACTTATGATATGGGAGAGGAACCACTTGGGTCCAAGCTATCTTCCATAGAAAGTTGTATAATATTTTAAAGACTTAAAAAAGGTTCAAATAAGACCACTCTTTAGGGGGTTTTCCTTCAAATTGCATCAGTGTATTTCTGAAGCTGTGATCCAAGAATTGTGTGAGAATTCTGTCTTTATGGCCTTAAGGGATCAATTACTTCTGTTGATGATTGAGTGAATAAACACCAAACACCGATTCAACGAGATCAGTTCTTGTTTGTTACAAATGATTAGGTCTCCAACGAGGACAAATTAGCTGTCGATGTCAAATGGCTTCCATGGCCCGTATTGTTTTCTTTTCCATGGTGAAAAAACAGTTCAGCAGCTATACGTTATATTGATGATAGGTTCTACCTCCATATTTTGAGGTAAGACTCTGGTCTAAAACCGAAAGAGATATCAGTGGGGAAAACGAGCTGAGTGTGAGGGGGTGGGTTAACCACCCCCTCACACTCAGCTCGTTTTCCCCATTGAGACAGGGGGAAGACAGAGAGAGGGAGAAAGAGGGAGAGAGAGTGAGGGCTGGGAGTTGGGCATCATGACAGAGTGCTAGCCTAGCATTTACAAAGATCCAGGATCGATTCCTGGCTACCACATACATAGAAATCACAGAAAGCCAAAGGTTGTGCTGAGGAGCAAGTGGTAGAACTCTAGTCTTGAGGACAGAACCCAAGGACTGTGCTCAGGCCCCGAGCTCGAGACCAGGACGGGCAAAAAAATGATCCCATAAAATAAATGAATATACCTGTATTTATAGAAAGAGACAGATGTGTTTGTAGGTGTGTGTGTGCATGTGTATGTGTGTGTTTGTGTATCAGAGAGTTCAATAGGCCTTGCATATACCTAGAGTAGCCTGGTAATCCGATTTCTTACAGTTGCATCCAGTGCTTAAGTTTTGTGAACTAATGACAGTTTAAAAAGTCATCCAACTGGGAACTGGAAAACAAATTACCTTAATTTAGACTACATCTCAGGGACTGTTCTTTGTAAATGTCAGTTCAACCGTGCTAGAAAAGAGCTGTAGACACTACAGTTCCCTGCAGCCAAGTATCAAAGAGAAATATCAAGCTTAAGCAGCACGGGGAGAAAGAGTCAGAGGAGGAATTTGAGAAATTGACCATTTCTATGGTTTGTAGCCAGGAATTTTAAGA
Source organism: Megascapheus bottae (assembly GCF_031878675.1). Lineage (NCBI taxonomy): Eukaryota > Metazoa > Chordata > Mammalia > Rodentia > Geomyidae > Megascapheus > Megascapheus bottae. The sequence goes on from NW_028327667.1 coordinate 31,372, forward strand.
TACGATTTTGAAATCTCCTCCCCCCCGGAAGTAACCTAATTACAAAATCCATATCAATATCACCCAGAGCTTAAAAATTTGATTCAGAATCACTATTTTCTCACCCTTACTAATGTTTCTTGCAGATTTACTTCGCTCCAGACAAAATTTTAGAAATTCCTGTACAGTCTAATTTTAGCAAACTCTTCCCTGCCTTTTGATTTTGATAAGATTTGTCTTTCCTCGTAGTGATACAATCATAGAATACTCACTTGAAAAATACTGATATTACAACCGTAACTGTAGCCCCTGTTGACATCACCGTAAGAACAAAATACAATATAAAAAACGCTAATACTGGAACTTGAGCTCAGGGTCTGGCACTCTGGTTTTCGCATTTCTCTCAAGGCTGGCACTCCAGCACTGCAGTCAGCTCTACTTGCAGATATTTCCTCTTGAATGGAGGTAAGAATCACCCAGGCCGGATTGGAAGCTCAAGCCTCCAATTTTAGACCCCAGAGGAGCTAGGACTCTATCCATTAGCTACTGCATCTGGCTTTCATTGATATTTTCAGGGTAGCTTGGCAGAATAGAAGATGCCTGCCTCTAGAACTGGAATCTTATTCTAGATTGGTCATTTTCAACAAACATCAGTCTCTAGCTTATTCATGTGTCACAGAATTCTTGGCTGTTACTCTCATTAGTATCAGATGAAATACAATGAATTTAGAGAGTGAAGAATGATAAAGTACATGTTACAGTAAAAATCTTGCAAATTTGCATAACTTGTTCATGGTTTCCTCGAAATCACCTAAAACTTATGATATGGGAGAGGAACCACTTGGGTCCAAGCTATCTTCCATAGAAAGTTGTATAATATTTTAAAGACTTAAAAAAGGTTCAAATAAGACCACTCTTTAGGGGGTTTTCCTTCAAATTGCATCAGTGTATTTCTGAAGCTGTGATCCAAGAATTGTGTGAGAATTCTGTCTTTATGGCCTTAAGGGATCAATTACTTCTGTTGATGATTGAGTGAATAAACACCAAACACCGATTCAACGAGATCAGTTCTTGTTTGTTACAAATGATTAGGTCTCCAACGAGGACAAATTAGCTGTCGATGTCAAATGGCTTCCATGGCCCGTATTGTTTTCTTTTCCATGGTGAAAAAACAGTTCAGCAGCTATACGTTATATTGATGATATGTTCTACCTCAATATTTTGAGGTAAGACTCTGGTCAAAAACCGAAAGAGATATCAGTGGGGAAAACGAGCTGAGTGTGAGGGGGTGGGTTAACCACCCCCTCACACTCAGCTCGTTTTCCCCATTGAGACAGAGGGAGACAGAGAGAGGGAGAAAGAGGGAGAGAGAGTGAGGGCTGGGAGTCGGGCATCATGACAGAGTGCTAGCCTAGCATTTACAAAGATCCAGGATTGATTCCTGGCTACCACATACATAGAAATCACAGAAAGCCAAAGGTTGTGCTGAGGAGCAAGTGGTAGAGCTCTAGTCTTGAGGACAGAATCCAAGGACTGTGCTCAGGCCCCGAGCTCGAGACCAGGACGGGCAAAAAAATGATCCCATAAAATAAATGAATATACCTGTATTTATAGAAAGAGACAGATGTGTTTGTAGGTGTGTGTGTGTGCATGTGTATGTGTGTGTTTGTGTATCAGAGAGTTCAATAGGCCTTGCACATACCTAGAGTAGCCTGGTAATTCGGTTTCTTACAGTTGCATCCAGTGCGTAAGTTTGGTGAACTAATGACAGTTTAAAAAGTCATCCACCTGGGAACTGGAAAACAAATTACCTTAATTTAGACTACATCTCAGGGACTGTTCTTTGTAAATCTCAGTTCAACCTTGCTAGAAAAGAGCTGTAGACACTACAGTTCCCTGCAGCCAAGTATCAAAGAGAAATATCAAGCTTAAGCAGCACGGGGAGAAAGAGTCAGAGGAGGAATCTGAGAAATTGACCATTTCTATGGTTTGTAGCCAGGAATTTTAAGATACGATTTTGAAATCTCCTCCCCCCCGGAAGTAACCTAATTACAAAATCCATATCAATATCACCCAGAGCTTAAAAATTTGATTCAGAATCACTATTTTCTCACCCTTACTAATGTTTCTTGCAGATTTACTTCGCTCCAGACAAAATTTTAGAAATTCCTGTACAGTCTAATTTTAGCAAACTCTTCCCTGCCTTTTGATTTTGATAAGATTTGTCTTTCCTCGTAGTGATACAATCATAGAATACTCACTTGAAAAATACTGATATTACAACCGTAACTGTAGCCCCTGTTGACATCACCGTAAGAACAAAATACAATATAAAAAACGCTAATACTGGAACTTGAGCTCAGGGTCTGGCACTCTGGTTTTCGCATTTCTCTCAAGGCTGGCACTCCAGCACTGCAGTCAGCTCTACTTGCAGATATTTCCTCTTGAATGGAGGTAAGAATCACCCAGGCCGGATTGGAAGCTCAAGCCTCCAATTTTAGACCCCAGAGGAGCTAGGACTCTATCCATTAGCTACTGCATCTGGCTTTCATTGATATTTTCAGGGTAGCTTGGCAGAATAGAAGATGCCTGCCTCTAGAACTGGAATCTTATTCTAGATTGGTCATTTTCAACAAACATCAGTCTCTAGCTTATTCATGTGTCACAGAATTCTTGGCTGTTACTCTCATTAGTATCAGATGAAATACAATGAATTTAGAGAGTGAAGAATGATAAAGTACATGTTACAGTAAAAATCTTGCAAATTTGCATAACTTGTTCATGGTTTCCTCGAAATCACCTAAAACTTATGATATGGGAGAGGAACCACTTGGGTCCAAGCTATCTTCCATAGAAAGTTGTATAATATTTTAAAGACTTAAAAAAGGTTCAAATAAGACCACTCTTTAGGGGGTTTTCCTTCAAATTGCATCAGTGTATTTCTGAAGCTGTGATCCAAGAATTGTGTGAGAATTCTGTCTTTATGGCCTTAAGGGATCAATTACTTCTGTTGATGATTGAGTGAATAAACACCAAACACCGATTCAACGAGATCAGTTCTTGTTTGTTACAAATGATTAGGTCTCCAACGAGGACAAATTAGCTGTCGATGTCAAATGGCTTCCATGGCCCGTATTGTTTTCTTTTCCATGGTGAAAAAACAGTTCAGCAGCTATACGTTATATTGATGATATGTTCTACCTCAATATTTTGAGGTAAGACTCTGGTCAAAAACCGAAAGAGATATCAGTGGGGAAAACGAGCTGAGTGTGAGGGGGTGGGTTAACCACCCCCTCACACTCAGCTCGTTTTCCCCATTGAGACAGAGGGAGACAGAGAGAGGGAGAAAGAGGGAGAGAGAGTGAGGGCTGGGAGTCGGGCATCATGACAGAGTGCTAGCCTAGCATTTACAAAGATCCAGGATCGATTCCTGGCTACCACATACATAGAAATCACAGAAAGCCAAAGGTTGTGCTGAGGAGCAAGTGGTAGAGCTCTAGTCTTCAGGACAGAATCCAAGGACTGTGCTCAGGCCCCGAGCTCGAGACCAGGACGGGCAAAAAAATGATCCCATAAAATAAATGAATATACCTGTATTTATAGAAAGAGACAGATGTGTTTGTAGGTGTGTGTGTGTGCATGTGTATGTGTGTGTTTGTGTATCAGAGAGTTCAATAGGCCTTGCACATACCTAGAGTAGCCTGGTAATTCGGTTTCTTACAGTTGCATCCAGTGCGTAAGTTTGGTGAACTAATGACAGTTTAAAAAGTCATCCACCTGGGAACTGGAAAACAAATTACCTTAATTTAGACTACATCTCAGGGACTGTTCTTTGTAAATCTCAGTTCAACCTTGCTAGAAAACAGCTCTAGACACTACAGTTCCCTGCAGCCAAGTATCAAAGAGAAATATCAAGCTTAAGCAGCACGGGGAGAAAGAGTCAGAGGAGGAATCTGAGAAATTGACCATTTCTATGGTTTGTAGCCAGGAATTGTAAGATACGATTTTGAAATCTCCTCCCCCCCGGTAGTAACCTAATTACAAAATCCATATCAATATCACCCAGAGCTCAAAAATTTGATTCAGAATCACTATTTTCTCACCCTTACTAATGTTTCTTGCAGATTTACTTCGCTCCAGACAAAACTTTAGAAATTCCTGTACAGTCTAATTTTAGCAAACTCTTTCCTGCCTTTTGATTTTGATAAGAGTTGTCTTTCCTCGTAGTGATACAATCATAGAACACTCACTTGAAAAATACTGATATTACAACCGTAACTGTAGCCCCTGTTGACATCACCCTAAGAACAAAATACAATCTAAAAAACGCTAATACTGGAACTTGAGCTCAGGGTCTGGCACTCTGGCTTTCGCATTTCTCTCAAGGCTGGCACTCCAGCACTGCAGTCAGCTCTACTTGCAGATATTTCCTCTTGAATGGAGCTAAGAATCACCCAGGCCGGATTGGAAGTTCAAGCCTCCAATTTTAGACCCCAGAGGAGCTAGGACTCTATCCATTAGCTACTGCATCTGGCTTTCATTGCTATTTTTAGGGTAGCTTGGCAGAATAGAAGATGCCTGCCTCTAGAACTGGAATCTTATTCTAGATTGGTCATTTTCAACAAACATCAGTCTCTAGCTTATTCATGTGTCACAGAATTCTTGGCTGTTACTCTCATTAGTCTCAGATGAAATACAATGAATTTAGAGAGTGAAGAATGATAAAGTACATGTTACAGTAAAAATCTTGCAAATTTGCATAACTTGTTCATGGTTTCCTCGAAATCACCTAAAACTTATGATATGGGAGAGGAACCACTTGGGTCCAAGCTATCTTCCATAGAAAGTTGTATAATATTTTAAAGACTTAAAAAAGGTTCAAATAAGACCACTCTTTAGGGGGTTTTCCTTCAAATTGCATCAGTGTATTTCTGAAGCTGTGATCCAAGAATTGTGTGAGAATTCTGTCTTTATGGCCTTAAGGGATCAATTACTTCTGTTGATGATTGAGTGAATAAACACCAAACACCGATTCAACGAGATCAGTTCTTGTTTGTTACAAATGATTAGGTCTCCAACGAGGACAAATTAGCTGTCGATGTCAAATGGCTTCCATGGCCCGTATTGTTTTCTTTTCCATGGTGAAAAAACAGTTCAGCAGCTATACGTTATATTGATGATATGTTCTACCTCAATATTTTGAGGTAAGACTCTGGTCAAAAACCGAAAGAGATATCAGTGGGGAAAACGAGCTGAGTTTGAGGGGGTGGGTTAACCACCCCCTCACACTCAGCTCGTTTTCCCCATTGAGACAGAGGGAGACAGAGAGAGGGAGAAAGAGGGAGAGAGAGTGAGGGCTGGGAGTTGGGCATCATGACAGAGTGCTAGCCTAGCATTTACAAAGATCCAGGATCGATTCCTGGCTACCACATACATAGAAATCACAGAAAGCCAAAGGTTGTGCTGAGGAGCAAGTGGTAGAGCTGTAGTCTTGAGGACAGAACCCAAGGACTGTGCTCAGGCCCCGAGCTCAAGACCAGGACGGGCAAAAAAATGATCCCATAAAATAAATGAATATACCTGTATTTATAGAAAGAGACAGATGTGTTTGTAGGTGTGTGTGTGCATGTGTATGTGTGTGTTTGTGTATCAGAGAGTTCAATAGGCCTTGCATATACCTAGAGTAGCCGGGTAATCCGATTTCTTACAGTTGCATCCAGTGCTTAAGTTTTGTGAACTAATGACAGTTTAAAAAGTCATCCAACTGGGAACTGGAAAACAAATTACCTTAATTTACACTACATCTCAGGGACTGTTCTTTGTAAATGTCAGTTCAACCTTGCTAGAAAACAGCTCTAGACACTACAGTTCCCTGCAGCCAAGTATCAAAGAGAAATATCAAGCTTAAGCAGCACGGGGAGAAAGAGTCAGAGGAGGAATCTGAGAAATTGACCATTTCTATGGTTTGTAGCGAGGAATTTTAAGATACGATTTTGAAATCTCCTCCCCCCCGGAAGTAACCTAATTACAAAATCCATATCAATATCACCCAGAGCTTAAAAATTTGATTCAGAATCACTATTTTCTCAGCCTTACTAATGTTTCTTGCAGATTTACTTCGCTCCAGACAAAACTTTAGAAATTCCTGTACAGTCTAATTTTAGCAAACTCTTCCCTGCCTTTTGATTTTGATAAGAGTTGTCTTTCCTCGTAGTGATACAATCATAGAACACTCACTTGAATAATACTGATATTACAACCGTAACTGTAGCCCCTGTTGACATCACCCTAAGAACAAAATACAATCTAAAAACCGCTAATACTGGAACTTGAGCTCAGGGTCTGGCACTCTGGCTTTCGCATTTCTCTCAAGGCTGGCACTCCAGCACTGCAGTCAGCTCTACTTGCAGATATTTCCTCTTGAATGGAGCTAAGAATCACCCAGGCCGGATTGGAAGCTCAAGCCTCCAATTTTAGACCCCAGAGGAGCTAGGACTCTATCCATTAGCTACTGCATCTGGCTTTCATTGATATTTTCAGGGTAGCTTGGCAGAATAGAAGATGCCTGCCTCTAGAACTGGAATCTTTTTCTAGATTGGTCATTTTCAACAAACATCAGTCTCTAGCTTATTCATGTGTCACAGAATTCTTGGCTGTTACTCTCATTAGTATCAGATGAAATACAATGAATTTAGAGAGTGAAGAATGATAAAGTACATGTTACAGTAAAAATCTTGCAAATTTGCATAACTTGTTCATGGTTTCCTCGAAATCACCTAAAACTTATGATATGGGAGAGGAACCACTTGGGTCCAAGCTATCTTCCATAGAAAGTTGTATAATATTTTAAAGACTTAAAAAAGGTTCAAATAAGACCACTCTTTAGGGGGTTTTCCTTCAAATTGCATCAGTGTATTTCGGAAGCTGTGATCCAAGAATTGTGTGAGAATTCTGTCTTTATGGCCTTAAGGGATCAATTACTTCTGTTGATGATTGAGTGAATAAACAGCAAACACCGATTCAACGAGATCAGTTCTTGTTTGTTACAAATGATTAGGTCTCCAACGAGGACAAATTAGCTGTCGATGTCAAATGGCTTCCATGGCCCGTATTGTTTTCTTTTCCATGGTGAAAAAACAGTTCAGCAGCTATACGTTATATTGATGATATGTTCTACCTCAATATTTTGAGGTAAGACTCTGGTCAAAAACCGAAAGAGATATCAGTGGGGAAAACGAGCTGAGTGTGAGGGGGTGGGTTAACCACCCCCTCACACTCAGCTCGTTTTCCCCATTGAGACAGAGGGAGACAGAGAGAGGAGAAAGAGGGAGAGAGAGTGAGGGCTGGGAGTTGGGCATCATGACTTGTGCTAGCCTAGCATTTACAAAGATCCAGGATCGATTCCTGGCTACCACATACATAGAAATCACAGAAAGCCAAAGGTTGTGCTGAGGAGCAAGTGGTAGAGCTCTAGTCTTGAGGACAGAACACAAGGACTGTGCTCAGGCCCCGAGCTCGAGACCAGGACGGGCAAAAAATGATCCAATAAAATAAATGAATATACCTGTATTTATAGAAAGAGACAGATGTGTTTGTAGGTGTGTGTGTGCATGTGTATGTGTGTGTTTGTGTATCAGAGAGTTCAATAGGCCTTGCATATACCTAGAGTAGCCTGGTAATCCGATTTCTTACAGTTGCATCCAGTGCTTAAGTTTTGTGAACTAATGACAGTTTAAAAAGTCATCCAACTGGGAACTGGAAAACAAATTACCTTAATTTAGACTACATCTCAGGGACTGTTCTTTGTAAATGTCAGTTCAACCTTGCTAGAAAACAGCTCTAGACACTACAGTTCCCTGCAGCCAAGTATCAAAGAGAAATATCAAGCTTAAGCAGCACGGGGAGAAAGAGTCAGAGGAGGAATCTGAGAAATTGACCATTTCTATGGTTTGTAGCCAGTTATTTTAAGATACGATTTTGAAATCTCCTCCCCCCCGGAAGTAACCTAATTACAAAATCCATATCAATATCACCCAGAGCTTAAAAATTTGATTCAGAATCACTATTTTCTCAGCCTTACTAATGTTTCTTGCAGATTTACTTCGCTCCAGACAAAACTTTAGAAATTCCTGTACAGTCTAATTTTAGCAAACTCTTCCCTGCCTTTTGATTTTGATAAGAGTTGTCTTTCCTCGTAGTGATACAATCATAGAACACTCACTTGAAAAATACTGATATTACAACCGTAACTGTAGCCCCTGTTGACATCACCCTAAGAACAAAATACAATCTAAAAACCGCTAATACTGGAACTTGAGCTCAGGGTCTGGCACTCTGGCTTTCGCATTTCTCTCAAGGCTGGCACTCCAGCACTGCAGTCAGCTCTACTTGCAGATATTTCCTCTTGAATGGAGCTAACAATCACCCAGGCCGGATTGGAAGCTCAAGCCTCCAATTTTAGACCCCAGAGGAGCTAGGACTCTATCCATTAGCTACTGCATCTGGCTTTCATTGATATTTTCAGGGTAGCTTGGCAGAATAGAAGATGCCTGCCTCTAGAACTGGAATCTTATTCTAGATTGGTCATTTTCAACAAACATCAGTCTCTAGCTTATTCATGTGTCACAGAATTCTTGGCTGTTACTCTCATTAGTATCAGATGAAATACAATGAATTTAGAGAGTGAAGAATGATAAAGTACATGTTACAGTAAAAATCTTGCAAATTTGCATAACTTGTTCATGGTTTCCTCGAAATCACCTAAAACTTATGATATGGGAGAGGAACCACTTGGGTCCAAGCTATCTTCCATAGAAAGTTGTATAATATTTTAAAGACTTAAAAAAGGTTCAAATAAGACCACTCTTTAGGGGGTTTTGCTTCAAATTGCATCAGTGTATTTCTGAAGCTGTGATCCAAGAATTGTGTGAGAATTCTGTCTTTATGGCCTTAAGGGATCAATTACTTCTGTTGATGATTGAGTGAATAAACACCAAACACCGATTCAACGAGATCAGTTCTTGTTTGTTACAAATGATTAGGTCTCCAACGAGGACAAATTAGCTGTCGATGTCAAATGGCTTCCATGGCCCGTATTGTTTTCTTTTCCATGGTGAAAAAACAGTTCAGCAGCTATACGTTATATTGATGATATGTTCTACCTCAATATTTTGAGGTAAGACTCTGGTCAAAAACCGAAAGAGATATCAGTGGGGAAAATGAGCTGAGTGTGAGGGGGTGGGTTAACCACCCCCTCACACTCAGCTCGTTTTCCCCATTGAGACAGAGGGAGACAGAGAGAGGGAGAAAGAGGGAGAGAGAGTGAGGGCTGGGAGTTGGGCATCATGACAGAGTGCTAGCCTAGCATTTACAAAGATCCAGGATCGATTCCTGGCTACCACATACATAGAAATCACAGAAAGCCAAAGGTTGTGCTGAGGAGCAAGTGGTAGAGCTCTAGTCTTGAGGACAGAACACAAGGACTGTGCTCAGGCCCCGAGCTCGAGACCAGGACGGGCAAAAAATGATCCAATAAAATAAATGAATATACCTGTATTTATAGAAAGAGACAGATGTGTTTGTAGGTGTGTGTGTGCATGTGTATGTGTGTGTTTGTGTATCAGAGAGTTCAATAGGCCTTGCATATACCTAGAGTAGCCGGGTAATCCGATTTCTTACAGTTGCATCCAGTGCTTAAGTTTTGTGAACTAATGACAGTTTAAAAAGTCATCCAACTGGGAACTGGAAAACAAATTACCTTAATTTAGACTACATCTCAGGGACTGTTCTTTGTAAATGTCAGTTCAACCTTGCTAGAAAAGAGCTGTAGACACTACAGTTCCCTGCAGCCAAGTATCAAAGAGAAATATCAAGCTTAAGCAGCACGGGGAGAAAGAGTCAGAGGAGGAATCTGAGAAATTGACCATTTCTATGGTTTGTAGCCAGGAATTTTAAGATACGATTTTGAAATCTCCTCCCCCCCGGAAGTAACCTAATTACAAAATCCATATCAATATCACCCAGAGCTTAAAAATTTGATTCAGAATCACTATTTTCTCAGCCTTACTAATGTTTCTTGCAGATTTACTTCGCTCCAGACAAAACTTTAGAAATTCCTGTACAGTCTAATTTTAGCAAACTCTTCCCTGCCTTTTGATTTTGATAAGAGTTGTCTTTCCTCGTAGTGATACAATCATAGAACACTCACTTGAAAAATACTGATATTACAACCGTAACTGTAGCCCCTGTTGACATCACCCTAAGAACAAAATACAATCTAAAAACCGCTAATACTGGAACTTGAGCTCAGGGTCTGGCACTCTGGCTTTCGCATTTCTCTCAAGGCTGGCACTCCAGCACTGCAGTCAGCTCTACTTGCAGATATTTCCTCTTGAATGGAGCTAAGAATCACCCAGGCCGGATTGGAAGCTCAAGCCTCCAATTTTAGACCCCAGAGGAGCTAGGACTCTATCCATTAGCTACTGCATCTGGCTTTCATTGATATTTTCAGGGTAGCTTGGCAGAATAGAAGATGCCTGCCTCTAGAACTGGAATCTTATTCTAGATTGGTCATTTTCAACAAACATCAGTCTCTAGCTTATTCATGTGTCACAGAATTCTTGGCTGTTACTCTCATTAGTATCAGATGAAATACAATGAATTTAGAGAGTGAAGAATGATAAAGTACATGTTACAGTAAAAATCTTGCAAATTTGCATAACTTGTTCATGGTTTCCTCGAAATCACCTAAAACTTATGATATGGGAGAGGAACCACTTGGGTCCAAGCTATCTTCCATAGAAAGTTGTATAATATTTTAAAGACTTAAAAAAGGTTCAAATAAGACCACTCTTTAGGGGGTTTTCCTTCAAATTGCATCAGTGTATTTCTGAAGCTGTGATCCAAGAATTGTGTGAGAATTCTGTCTTTATGGCCTTAAGGGATCAATTACTTCTGTTGATGATTGAGTGAATAAACACCAAACACCGATTCAACGAGATCAGTTCTTGTTTGTTACAAATGATTAGGTCTCCAACGAGGACAAATTAGCTGTCGATGTCAAATGGCTTCCATGGCCCGTATTGTTTTCTTTTCCATGGTGAAAAAACAGTTCAGCAGCTATACGTTATATTGATGATATGTTCTACCTCAATATTTTGAGGTAAGACTCTGGTCAAAAACCGAAAGAGATATCAGTGGGGAAAATGAGCTGAGTGTGAGGGGGTGGGTTAACCACCCCCTCACACTCAGCTCGTTTTCCCCATTGAGACAGAGGGAGACAGAGAGAGGGAGAAAGAGGGAGAGAGAGTGAGGGCTGGGAGTTGGGCATCATGACAGAGTGCTAGCCTAGCATTTACAAAGATCCAGGATCGATTCCTGGCTACCACATACATAGAAATCACAGAAAGCCAAAGGTTGTGCTGAGGAGCAAGTGGTAGAGCTCTAGTCTTGAGGACAGAACACAAGGACTGTGCTCAGGCCCCGAGCTCGAGACCAGGACGGGCAAAAAATGATCCAATAAAATAAATGAATATACCTGTATTTATAGAAAGAGACAGATGTGTTTGTAGGTGTGTGTGTGCATGTGTATGTGTGTGTTTGTGTATCAGAGAGTTCAATAGGCCTTGCATATACCTAGAGTAGCCGGGTAATCCGATTTCTTACAGTTGCATCCAGTGCTTAAGTTTTGTGAACTAATGACAGTTTAAAAAGTCATCCAACTGGGAACTGGAAAACAAATTACCTTAATTTAGACTACATCTCAGGGACTGTTCTTTGTAAATGTCAGTTCAACCTTGCTAGAAAACAGCTCTAGACACTACAGTTCCCTGCAGCCAAGTATCAAAGAGAAATATCAAGCTTAAGCAGCACGGGGAGAAAGAGTCAGAGGAGGAATCTGAGAAATTGACCATTTCTATGGTTTGTAGCCAGGAATTTTAAGATACGATTTTGAAATCTCCTCCCCCCCGGAAGTAACCTAATTACAAAATCCATATCAATATCACCCAGAGCTTAAAAATTTGATTCAGAATCACTATTTTCTCAGCCTTACTAATGTTTCTTGCAGATTTACTTCGCTCCAGACAAAACTTTAGAAATTCCTGTACAGTCTAATTTTAGCAAACTCTTCCCTGCCTTTTGATTTTGATAAGAGTTGTCTTTCCTCGTAGTGATACAATCATAGAACACTCACTTGAAAAATACTGATATTACAACCGTAACTGTAGCCCCTGTTGACATCACCCTAAGAACAAAATACAATCTAAAAAACGCTAATACTGGAACTTGAGCTCAGGGTCTGGCACTCTGGCTTTCGCATTTCTCTCAAGGCTGGCACTCCAGCACTGCAGTCAGCTCTACTTGCAGATATTTCCTCTTGAATGGAGCTAAGAATCACCCAGGCCGGATTGGAAGCTCAAGCCTCCAATTTTAGACCCCAGAGGAGCTAGGACTCTATCCATTAGCTACTGCATCTGGCTTTCATTGATATTTTCAGGGTAGCTTGGCAGAATAGAAGATGCCTGCCTCTAGAACTGGAATCTTATTCTAGATTGGTCATTTTCAAAAAACATCAGTCTCTGGCTTATTCATGCGTCACAGAATTCTTGGCTGTTACTCTCATTAGTATCAGATGAAATACAATGAAGTTAGAGAGTGAAGAATGATAAAGTACATGTTACAGTAAAAATCTTGCAAATTTGCATAACTTGTTCATGGTTTCCTCGAAATCACCTAAAACTTATGATATGGGAGAGGAACCACTTGGGTCCAAGCTATCTTCCATAGAAAGTTGTATAATATTTTAAAGACTTAAAAAAGGTTCAAATAAGTCCACTCTTTAGGGGTTTTCCTTCAAATTGCATCAGTGTATTTCTGAAGCTGTGATCCAAGAATTGTGTGAGAATTCTGTCTTTATGGCCTTAAGGGATCAATTACTTCTGTTGATGATTGAGTGAATAAACACCAAACACCGATTCAACGAGATCAGTTCTTGTTTGTTACAAATGATTAGGTCTCCAACGAGGACAAATTAGCTGTCGATGTCAAATGGCTTCCATGGCCCGTATTGTTTTCTTTTCCATGGTGAAAAAACAGTTCAGCAGCTATACGTTATATTGATGATATGTTCTACCTCAATATTTTGAGGTAAGACTCTGGTCAAAAACCGAAAGAGATATCAGTGGGGAAAACGAGCTGAGTGTGAGGGGGTGGGTTAACCACCCCCTCACACTCAGCTCGTTTTCCCCATTGAGACAGAGGGAGACAGAGAGAGGGAGAAAGAGGGAGAGAGAGTGAGGGCTGGGAGTTGGGCATCATGACAGAGTGCTAGCCTAGCATTTACAAAGATCCAAGATCGATTCCTGCCTACCACATACATAGAAATCACAGAAAGCCAAAGGTTGTGCTGAGGAGCAAGTGGTAGAGCTCTAGTCTTGAGGACAGAACCCAAGGACTGTGCTCAGGCCCCGAGCTCGAGACCAGGACGGGCAAAAAAATGATCCCATAAAATAAATGAATATACCTGTATTTATAGAAAGAGACAGATGTGTTTGTAGGTGTGTGTGTGCATGTGTATGTGTGTGTTTGTGTATCAGAGAGTTCAATAGGCCTTGCATATACCTAGAGTAGCCTGGTAATCCGATTTCTTACAGTTGCATCCAGTGCTTAAGTTTTGTGAACTAATGACAGTTTAAAAAGTCATCCAACTGGGAACTGGAAAACAAATTACCTTAATTTAGACTACATCTCAGGGACTGTTCTTTGTAAATGTCAGTTCAACCTTGCTAGAAAAGAGCTGTAGAAACTACAGTTCCCTGCAGCGAAGCATCAAAGAGAAATATCAAGCTTAAGCAGCACGGGGAGAAAGAGTCAGAGGAGGAATCTGAGAAATTGACCATTTCTATGGTTTGTAGCCAGGAATTTTAAGATACGATTTTGAAATCTCCTCCCACCCGGAAGTAACCTAATTACAAAATCCATATCAATATCACCCAGAGCTTAAAAATTTGATTCAGAATCACTATTTTCTCAGCCTTACTAATGTTTCTTGCAGATTTACTTCGCTCCAGACAAAATTTTAGAAATTCCTGTACACTCTAATTTTAGCAAACTCTTTCCTGCCTTTTGATTTTGATAAGAGGAAAGACAACTCTTATGATACAATCATAGAACACTCACTTGAAAAATACTGATATTACAACCGTAACTGTAGCCCCTGTTGACATCACCCTAAGAACAAAATACAATCTAAAAAACGCTAATACTGGAACTTGAGCTCAGGGTCTGGCACTCTGGCTTTCGCATTTCTCTCAAGGCTGGCACTCCAGCACTGCAGTCAGCTCTACGTGCAGATATTTCCTCTTGAATGGAGCTAAGAATCACCCAGGCCGGATTGGAAGCTCAAGCCTCCAATTTTAGACCCCAGAGGAGCTAGGACTCTATCCATTAGCTACTGCATCTGGCTTTCATTGATATTTTCAGGGTAGCTTGGCAGAATAGAAGATGCCTGCCTCTAGAGCTGGAATCTTATTCTAGATTGGTCATTTTCTACAAACATCAGTCTCTAGCTTATTCATGTGTCACAGAATTCTTGGCTGTTACTCTCATTAGTATCAGATGAAATACAATGAATTTAGAGAGTGAAGAATGATAAAGTACATGTTACAGTAAAAATCTTGCAAATTTGCATAACTTGTTCATGGTTTCCTCGAAATCACCTAAAACTTATGATATGGGAGAGGAACCACTTGGGTCCAAGCTATCTTCCATAGAAAGTTGTATAATATTTTAAAGACTTAAAAAAGGTTCAAATAAGTCCACTCTTTAGGGGTTTTCCTTCAAATTGCATCAGTGTATTTCTGAAGCTGTGATCCAAGAATTGTGTGAGAATTCTGTCTTTATGGCCTTAAGGGATCAATTACTTCTGTTGATGATTGAGTGAATAAACACCAAACACCGATTCAACGAGATCAGTTCTTGTTTGTTACAAATGATTAGGTCTCCAACGAGGACAAATTAGCTGTCGATGTCAAATGGCTTCCATGGCCCGTATTGTTTTCTTTTCCATGGTGAAAAAACAGTTCAGCAGCTATACGTTATATTGATGATATGTTCTACCTCAATATTTTGAGGTAAGACTCTGGTCAAAAACCGAAAGAGATATCAGTGGGGAAAACGAGCTGAGTGTGAGGGGGTGGGTTAACCACCCCCTCACACTCAGCTCGTTTTCCCCATTGAGACAGAGGGAGACAGAGAGAGGAGAAAGAGGGAGAGAGAGTGAGGGCTGGGAGTTGGGCATCATGACAGAGTGCTAGCCTAGCATTTACAAAGATCCAGGATCGATTCCTGGCTACCACATACATAGAAATCACAGAAAGCCAAAGGTTGTGCTGAGGAGCAAGTGGTAGAGCTCTAGTCTTGAGGACAGAACACAAGGACTGTGCTCAGGCCCCGAGCTCGAGACCAGGACGGGCAAAAAATGATCCAATAAAATAAATGAATATACCTGTATTTATAGAAAGAGACAGATGTGTTTGTAGGTGTGTGTGTGCATGTGTATGTGTGTGTTTGTGTATCAGAGAGTTCAATAGGCCTTGCATATACCTAGAGTAGCCGGGTAATCCGATTTCTTACAGTTGCATCCAGTGCTTAAGTTTTGTGAACTAATGACAGTTTAAAAAGTCATCCAACTGGGAACTGGAAAACAAATTACCTTAATTTAGACTACATCTCAGGGACTGTTCTTTGTAAATGTCAGTTCAACCTTGCTAGAAAAGAGCTGTAGACACTACAGTTCCCTGCAGCCAAGTATCAAAGAGAAATATCAAGCTTAAGCAGCACGGGGAGAAAGAGTCAGAGGAGGAATCTGAGAAATTGACCATTTCTATGGTTTGTAGCCAGGAATTTTAAGATACGATTTTGAAATCTCCTCCCCCCCGGAAGTAACCTAATTACAAAATCCATATCAATATCACCCAGAGCTTAAAAATTTGATTCAGAATCACTATTTTCTCAGCCTTACTAATGTTTCTTGCAGATTTACTTCGCTCCAGACAAAACTTTAGAAATTCCTGTACAGTCTAATTTTAGCAAACTCTTCCCTGCCTTTTGATTTTGATAAGAGTTGTCTTTCCTCGTAGTGATACAATCATAGAACACTCACTTGAAAAATACTGATATTACAACCGTAACTGTAGCCCCTGTTGACATCACCCTAAGAACAAAATACAATCTAAAAACCGCTAATACTGGAACTTGAGCTCAGGGTCTGGCACTCTGGCTTTCGCATTTCTCTCAAGGCTGGCACTCCAGCACTGCAGTCAGCTCTACTTGCAGATATTTCCTCTTGAATGGAGCTAAGAATCACCCAGGCCGGATTGGAAGCTCAAGCCTCCAATTTTAGACCCCAGAGGAGCTAGGACTCTATCCATTAGCTACTGCATCTGGCTTTCATTGATATTTTCAGGGTAGCTTGGCAGAATAGAAGATGCCTGCCTCTAGAACTGGAATCTTATTCTAGATTGGTCATTTTCAACAAACATCAGTCTCTAGCTTATTCATGTGTCACAGAATTCTTGGCTGTTACTCTCATTAGTATCAGATGAAATACAATGAATTTAGAGAGTGAAGAATGATAAAGTACATGTTACAGTAAAAATCTTGCAAATTTGCATAACTTGTTCATGGTTTCCTCGAAATCACCTAAAACTTATGATATGGGAGAGGAACCACTTGGGTCCAAGCTATCTTCCATAGAAAGTTGTATAATATTTTAAAGACTTAAAAAAGGTTCAAATAAGACCACTCTTTAGGGGGTTTTCCTTCAAATTGCATCAGTGTATTTCTGAAGCTGTGATCCAAGAATTGTGTGAGAATTCTGTCTTTATGGCCTTAAGGGATCAATTACTTCTGTTGATGATTGAGTGAATAAACACCAAACACCGATTCAACGAGATCAGTTCTTGTTTGTTACAAATGATTAGGTCTCCAACGAGGACAAATTAGCTGTCGATGTCAAATGGCTTCCATGGCCCGTATTGTTTTCTTTTCCATGGTGAAAAAACAGTTCAGCAGCTATACGTTATATTGATGATATGTTCTACCTCAATATTTTGAGGTAAGACTCTGGTCAAAAACCGAAAGAGATATCAGTGGGGAAAATGAGCTGAGTGTGAGGGGGTGGGTTAACCACCCCCTCACACTCAGCTCGTTTTCCCCATTGAGACAGAGGGAGACAGAGAGAGGGAGAAAGAGGGAGAGAGAGTGAGGGCTGGGAGTTGGGCATCATGACAGAGTGCTAGCCTAGCATTTACAAAGATCCAGGATCGATTCCTGGCTACCACATACATAGAAATCACAGAAAGCCAAAGGTTGTGCTGAGGAGCAAGTGGTAGAGCTCTAGTCTTGAGGACAGAACACAAGGACTGTGCTCAGGCCCCGAGCTCGAGACCAGGACGGGCAAAAAATGATCCAATAAAATAAATGAATATACCTGTATTTATAGAAAGAGACAGATGTGTTTGTAGGTGTGTGTGTGCATGTGTATGTGTGTGTTTGTGTATCAGAGAGTTCAATAGGCCTTGCATATACCTAGAGTAGCCGGGTAATCCGATTTCTTACAGTTGCATCCAGTGCTTAAGTTTTGTGAACTAATGACAGTTTAAAAAGTCATCCAACTGGGAACTGGAAAACAAATTACCTTAATTTAGACTACATCTCAGGGACTGTTCTTTGTAAATGTCAGTTCAACCTTGCTAGAAAACAGCTCTAGACACTACAGTTCCCTGCAGCCAAGTATCAAAGAGAAATATCAAGCTTAAGCAGCACGGGGAGAAAGAGTCAGAGGAGGAATCTGAGAAATTGACCATTTCTATGGTTTGTAGCCAGGAATTTTAAGATACGATTTTGAAATCTCCTCCCCCCCGGAAGTAACCTAATTACAAAATCCATATCAATATCACCCAGAGCTTAAAAATTTGATTCAGAATCACTATTTTCTCAGCCTTACTAATGTTTCTTGCAGATTTACTTCGCTCCAGACAAAACTTTAGAAATTCCTGTACAGTCTAATTTTAGCAAACTCTTCCCTGCCTTTTGATTTTGATAAGAGTTGTCTTTCCTCGTAGTGATACAATCATAGAACACTCACTTGAAAAATACTGATATTACAACCGTAACTGTAGCCCCTGTTGACATCACCCTAAGAACAAAATACAATCTAAAAAACGCTAATACTGGAACTTGAGCTCAGGGTCTGGCACTCTGGCTTTCGCATTTCTCTCAAGGCTGGCACTCCAGCACTGCAGTCAGCTCTACGTGCAGATATTTCCTCTTGAATGGAGCTAAGAATCACCCAGGCCGGATTGGAAGCTCAAGCCTCCAATTTTAGACCCCAGAGGAGCTAGGACTCTATCCATTAGCTACTGCATCTGGCTTTCATTGATATTTTCAGGGTAGCTTGGCAGAATAGAAGATGCCTGCCTCTAGAACTGGAATCTTATTCTAGATTGGTCATTTTCAAAAAACATCAGTCTCTAGCTTATTCATGCGTCACAGAATTCTTGGCTGTTACTCTCATTAGTATCAGATGAAATACAATGAAGTTAGAGAGTGAAGAATGATAAAGTACATGTTACAGTAAAAATCTTGCAAATTTGCATAACTTGTTCATGGTTTCCTCGAAATCACCTAAAACTTATGATATGGGAGAGGAACCACTTGGGTCCAAGCTATCTTCCATAGAAAGTTGTATAATATTTTAAAGACTTAAAAAAGGTTCAAATAAGTCCACTCTTTAGGGGTTTTCCTTCAAATTGCATCAGTGTATTTCTGAAGCTGTGATCCAAGAATTGTGTGAGAATTCTGTCTTTATGGCCTTAAGGGATCAATTACTTCTGTTGATGATTGAGTGAATAAACACCAAACACCGATTCAACGAGATCAGTTCTTGTTTGTTACAAATGATTAGGTCTCCAACGAGGACAAATTAGCTGTCGATGTCAAATGGCTTCCATGGCCCGTATTGTTTTCTTTTCCATGGTGAAAAAACAGTTCAGCAGCTATACGTTATATTGATGATATGTTCTACCTCAATATTTTGAGGTAAGACTCTGGTCAAAAACCGAAAGAGATATCAGTGGGGAAAACGAGCTGAGTGTGAGGGGGTGGGTTAACCACCCCCTCACACTCAGCTCGTTTTCCCCATTGAGACAGAGGGAGACAGAGAGAGGGAGAAAGAGGGAGAGAGAGTGAGGGCTGGGAGTTGGGCATCATGACAGAGTGCTAGCCTAGCATTTACAAAGATCCAAGATCGATTCCTGCCTACCACATACATAGAAATCACAGAAAGCCAAAGGTTGTGCTGAGGAGCAAGTGGTAGAGCTCTAGTCTTGAGGACAGAACCCAAGGACTGTGCTCAGGCCCCGAGCTCGAGACCAGGACGGGCAAAAAAATGATCCCATAAAATAAATGAATATACCTGTATTTATAGAAAGAGACAGATGTGTTTGTAGGTGTGTGTGTGCATGTGTATGTGTGTGTTTGTGTATCAGAGAGTTCAATAGGCCTTGCATATACCTAGAGTAGCCTGGTAATCCGATTTCTTACAGTTGCATCCAGTGCTTAAGTTTTGTGAACTAATGACAGTTTAAAAAGTCATCCAACTGGGAACTGGAAAACAAATTACCTTAATTTAGACTACATCTCAGGGACTGTTCTTTGTAAATGTCAGTTCAACCTTGCTAGAAAAGAGCTGTAGAAACTACAGTTCCCTGCAGCGAAGCATCAAAGAGAAATATCAAGCTTAAGCAGCACGGGGAGAAAGAGTCAGAGGAGGAATCTGAGAAATTGACCATTTCTATGGTTTGTAGCCAGGAATTTTAAGATACGATTTTGAAATCTCCTCCCACCCGGAAGTAACCTAATTACAAAATCCATATCAATATCACCCAGAGCTTAAAAATTTGATTCAGAATCACTATTTTCTCAGCCTTACTAATGTTTCTTGCAGATTTACTTCGCTCCAGACAAAATTTTAGAAATTCCTGTACACTCTAATTTTAGCAAACTCTTTCCTGCCTTTTGATTTTGATAAGAGGAAAGACAACTCTTATGATACAATCATAGAACACTCACTTGAAAAATACTGATATTACAACCGTAACTGTAGCCCCTGTTGACATCACCCTAAGAACAAAATACAATCTAAAAAACGCTAATACTGGAACTTGAGCTCAGGGTCTGGCACTCTGGCTTTCGCATTTCTCTCAAGGCTGGCACTCCAGCACTGCAGTCAGCTCTACGTGCAGATATTTCCTCTTGAATGGAGCTAAGAATCACCCAGGCCGGATTGGAAGCTCAAGCCTCCAATTTTAGACCCCAGAGGAGCTAGGACTCTATCCATTAGCTACTGCATCTGGCTTTCATTGATATTTTCAGGGTAGCTTGGCAGAATAGAAGATGCCTGCCTCTAGAGCTGGAATCTTATTCTAGATTGGTCATTTTCTACAAACATCAGTCTCTAGCTTATTCATGTGTCACAGAATTCTTGGCTGTTACTCTCATTAGTATCAGATGAAATACAATGAATTTAGAGAGTGAAGAATGATAAAGTACATGTTACAGTAAAAATCTTGCAAATTTGCATAACTTGTTCTTGGTTTCCTCGAAATCACCTAAAACTTATGATATGGGAGAGGAACCACTTGGGTCCAAGCTATCTTCCATAGAAAGTTGTATAATATTTTAAAGACTTAAAAAAGGTTCAAATAAGTCCACTCTTTAGGGGTTTTCCTTCAAATTGCATCAGTGTATTTCTGAAGCTGTGATCCAAGAATTGTGTGAGAATTCTGTCTTTATGGCCTTAAGGGATCAATTACTTCTGTTGATGATTGAGTGAATAAACACCAAACACCGATTCAACGAGATCAGTTCTTGTTTGTTACAAATGATTAGGTCTCCAACGAGGACAAATTAGCTGTCGATGTCAAATGGCTTCCATGGCCCGTATTGTTTTCTTTTCCATGGTGAAAAAACAGTTCAGCAGCTATACGTTATATTGATGATATGTTCTACCTCAATATTTTGAGGTAAGACTCTGGTCAAAAACCGAAAGAGATATCAGTGGGGAAAACGAGCCGAGTGTGAGGGGGTGGGTTAACCACCCCCTCACACTCGGCTCGTTTTCCCCATTGAGACAGAGGGAGACAGAGAGAGGGAGAAAGAGGGAGAGAGAGTGAGGGCTGGGAGTTGGGCATCATGACAGAGTGCTAGCCTAGCATTTACAAAGATCCAGGATCGATTCCTGGCTACCACATACATAGAAATCACAGAAAGCCAAAGGTTGTGCTGAGGAGCAAGTGGTAGAGCTCTAGTCTTGAGGACAGAACCCAAGGACTGTGCTCAGGCCCCGAGCTCGAGACCAGGACGGGCAAAAAATGATCCCATAAAATAAATGAATATACCTGTATTTATAGAAAGAGACAGATGTGTTTGTAGGTGTGTGTGTGCATGTGTATGTGTGTGTTTGTGTATCAGAGAGTTCAATAGGCCTTGCATATACCTAGAGTAGCCTGGTAATCCGATTTCTTACAGTTGCATCCAGTGCTTAAGTTTTGTGAACTAATGACAGTTTAAAAAGTCATCCAACTGGGAACTGGAAAACAAATTACCTTAATTTAGACTACATCTCAGGGACTGTTCTTTGTAAATGTCAGTTCAACCTTGCTAGAAAAGAGCTGTAGAAACTACAGTTCCCTGCAGCGAAGTATCAAAGAGAAATATCAAGCTTAAGCAGCACGGGGAGAAAGAGTCAGAGGAGGAATCTGAGAAATTGACCATTTCTATGGTTTGTAGCCAGGAATTTTAAGATACGATTTTGAAATCTCCTCCCACCCGGAAGTAACCTAATTACAAAATCCATATCAATATCACCCAGAGCTTAAAAATTTGATTCAGAATCACTATTTTCTCAGCCTTACTAATGTTTCTTGCAGATTTACTTCGCTCCAGACAAAATTTTAGAAATTCCTGTACACTCTAATTTTAGCAAACTCTTTCCTGCCTTTTGATTTTGAAAAGAGGAAAGACAACTCTTATGATACAATCATAGAACACTCACTTGAAAAATACTGATATTACAACCGTAACTGTAGCCCCTGTTGACATCACCCTAAGAACAAAATACAATCTAAAAAACGCTAATACTGGAACTTGAGCTCAGGGTCTGGCACTCTGGCTTTCGCATTTCTCTCAAGGCTGGCACTCCAGCACTGCAGTCAGCTCTACGTGCAGATATTTCCTCTTGAATGGAGCTAAGAATCACCCAGGCCGGATTGGAAGCTCAAGCCTCCAATTTTAGACCCCAGAGGAGCTAGGACTCTATCCATTAGCTACTGCATCTGGCTTTCATTGATATTTTCAGGGTAGCTTGGCAGAATAGAAGATGCCTGCCTCTAGAGCTGGAATCTTATTCTAGATTGGTCATTTTCTACAAACATCAGTCTCTAGCTTATTCATGTGTCACAGAATTCTTGGCTGTTACTCTCATTAGTATCAGATGAAATACAATGAATTTAGAGAGTGAAGAATGATTAAGTACATGTTACAGTAAAAATCTTGAAAATTTCCATAACTTGTTCATGGTTTCCACGAAATCACCTAAAACTTATGATATGGGAGAGGAACCACTTGGGTCCAAGCTATCTTCCATAGAAAGTTGTATAATATTTTAAAGACTTAAAAAAGGTTCAAATAAGACCACTCTTTAGGGGGTTTTCCTTCAAATTGCATCAGTGTATTTCTTAAGATGTGATCCAAGAATTGTGTGAGAATTCTGTCTTTATGGCCTTAAGGGATCAATTACTTCTGTTGATGATTGAGTGAATAAACACCAAACACCGATTCAACGAGATCAGTTCTTGTTTGTTACAAATGATTAGGTCTCCAACGAGGACAAATTAGCTGTCGATGTCAAATGGCTTCCATGGCCCGTATTGTTTTCTTTTCCATGGTGAAAAAACAGTTCAGTAGCTATACGTTATATTGATGATATGTTCTACCTCAATATTTTAAGGTAAGACTCTGGTCAAATACCGAAAGAGATATCAGTGGGGAAAACGAGCTGAGTGTGACGGGGTGGTTAACCCACCCCCTCACACTCAGCTCGTTTTCCCCATTGAGACAGAGGGAGACAGAGAGAGGGAGAAAGAGGGAGAGAGAGTGAGGGCTGGGAGTTGGGCATCATGACAGAGTGCTAGCCTAGCATTTACAAAGATCCAGGATCGATTCCTGGCTACCACATACATAGAAATCACAGAAAGCCAAAGGTTGTGCTGAGGAGCAAGTGGTAGAGCTCTAGTCTTGAGGACAGACCCAAGGACTGTGCTCAGGCCCCGAGCTCGAGACCAGGACGGGCAAAAAAATGATCCAATAAAATAAATGAATATACCTGTATTTATAGAAAGAGACAGATGTGTTTGTAGGTGTGTGTGTGCATGTGTATGTGTGTGTTTGTGTATCAGAGAGTTCAATAGGCCTTGCATATACCTAGAGTAGCCTGGTAATCCGATTTCTTACAGTTGCATCCAGTGCTTAAGTTTTGTGAACTAATGACAGTTTAAAAAGTCATCCAACTGGGAACTGGAAAACAAATTACCTTAATTTAGACTACATCTCAGGGACTGTTCTTTGTAAATGTCACTTCAACCTTGCTAGAAAAGAGCTGTAGAAACTACAGTTCCCTGCAGCCAAGTATCAAAGAGAAATATCAAGCTTAAGCAGCACGGGGAGAAAGAGTCAGAGGAGGAATCTGAGAAATTGACCATTTCTATGGTTTGTAGCCAGGAATTTTAAGATACGATTTTGAAATCTCCTCCCACCCGGAAGTAACCTAATTACAAAATCCATATCAATATCACCCAGAGCTTAAAAATTTGATTCAGAATCACTATTTTCTCAGCCTTACTAATGTTTCTTGCAGATTTACTTCGCTCCAGACAAAACTTTAGAAAATCCTGTACAGTCTAATTTTAGCAAACTCTTCCCTGCCTTTTGATTTTGATAAGAGTTGTCTTTCCTCGTAGTGATACAATCATAGAACACTCACTTGAAAAATACTGATATTACAACCGTAACTGTAGCCCCTGTTGACATCACCCTAAGAACAAAATACAATCTAAAAACCGCTAATACTGGAACTTGAGCTCAGTGTCTGGCACTCTGGCTTTCGCATTTCTCTCAAGGCTGGCACTCCAGCACTGCAGTCAGCTCTACTTGCAGATATTTCCTCTTGAATGGAGCTAAGAATCACCCAGGCCGGATTGGAAGCTCAAGCCTCCAATTTTAGACCCCAGAGGAGCTAGGACTCTATCCATTAGCTACTGCATCTGGCTTTCATTGATATTTTCAGGGTAGCTTGACAGAATAGAAGATGCCTGCCTCTAGAACTGGAATCTTATTCTAGATTGGTCATTTTCAACAAACATCAGTCTCTAGCTTATTCATGTGTCACAGAATTCTTGGCTGTTACTCTCATTAGTATCAGATGAAATACAATGAATTTAGAGAGTGAAGAATGATAAAGTACATGTTACAGTAAAAATCTTGCAAATTTGCATAACTTGTTCATGGTTTCCTCGAAATCACCTAAAACTTATGATATGGGAGAGGAACCACTTGGGTCCAAGCTATCTTCCATAGAAAGTTGTATAATATTTTAAAGACTTAAAAAAGGTTCAAATAAGACCACTCTTTAGGGGGTTTTCCTTCAAATTGCATCAGTGTATTTCTGAAGCTGTGATCCAAGAATTGTGTGAGAATTCTGTCTTTATGGCCTTAAGGGATCAATTACTTCTGTTGATGATTGAGTGAATAAACACCAAACACCGATTCAACGAGATCACTTCTTGTTTGTTACAAATGATTAGGTCTCCAACGAGGACAAATTAGCTGTCGATGTCAAATGGCTTCCATGGCCCGTATTGTTTTCTTTTCCATGGTGAAAAAACAGTTCAGCAGCTATACGTTATATTGATGATATGTTCTACCTCCATATTTTGAGGTCGGACTCTCGTCTAAAACCGAAAGAGATATCAGTGGGGAAAACGAGCTGAGTGTGAGGGGGTGGGTTAACCACCCCCTCACACTCAGCTCGTTTTCCCCATTGAGACAGAGGGAGACAGAGAGAGGGAGAAAGAGGGAGAGAGAGTGAGGGCTGGGAGTTAGGCATCATGACAGAGTGCTAGCCTAGCATTTACAAAGATCCAGGATCGATTCCTGGCTACCACATACATAGAAATCACAGAAAGCCAAAGGTTGTGCTGAGGAGCAAGTGGTAGAGCTCTAGTCTTGAGGACAGAACCCAAGGACTGTGCTCAGGCCCCGAGCTCGAGACCAGGACGGGCAAAAAAATGATCCCATAAAATAAATGAATATACCTGTATTTATAGAAAGAGACAGATGTGTTTGTAGGTGTGTGTGTGCATGTGTATGTGTGTGTTTGTGTATCAGAGAGTTCAATAGGCCTTGCATATACCTAGAGTAGCCGGGTAATCCGATTTCTTACAGTTGCATCCAGTGCTTAAGTTTTGTGAACTAATGACAGTTTAAAAAGTCATCCAACTGGGAACTGGAATACAAATTACCTTAATTTAGACTACATCTCAGGGACTGTTCTTTGTAAATGTCAGTTCAACCTTGCTAGAAAAGAGCTGTAGACACTACAGTTCCCTGCAGCCAAGTATCAAAGAGAAATATCAAGCTTAAGCAGCATGGGGAGAAAGAGTCAGAGGAGGAATCTGAGAAATTGACCATTTCTGTGGTTTGTAGCCAGGAATTTTAAGATACGATTTTGAAATCTCCTCCCACCCGGAAGTAACCTAATTACAAAATCCATATCAATATCACCCAGAGCTTAAAAATTTAATTCAGAATCACTATTTTCTCAGCCTTACTAATGTTTCTTGCAGATTTACTTCGCTCCAGACAAAACTTTAGAAATTCCTGTACAGTCTAATTTTAGCAAACTCTTCCCTGCCTTTTGATTTTGATAAGAGTTGTCTTTCCTCGTAGTGATACAATCATAGAACACTCACTTGAAAAATACTGATATTACAACCGTAACTGTAGCCCCTGTTGACATCACCCTAAGAACAAAATACAATCTAAAAACCGCTAATACTGGAACTTGAGCTCAGTGTCTGGCACTCTGGCTTTCGCATTTCTCTCAAGGCTGGCACTCCAGCACTGCAGACAGCTCTACTTGCAGATATTTCCTCTTGAATGGAGCTAAGAATCACCCAGGCCGGATTGGAAGCTCAAGCCTCCAATTTTAGACCCCAGAGGAGCTAGGACTCTATCCATTAGCTACTGCATCTGGCTTTCATTGATATTTTCAGGGTAGCTTGGCAGAATAGAAGATGCCTGCCTCTAGAACTGGAATCTTATTCTAGATTGGTCATTTTCAACAAACATCAGTCTCTAGCTTATTCATGTGTCACAGAATTCTTGGCTGTTACTCTCATTAGTATCAGATGAAATACAAGGAATTTAGAAAGTGAAGAATGATAAAGTACATGTTACAGTGAAAATCTTGCAAATTTGCATAACTTGTACATGGTTTCCTCGAAATCACCTAAAACTTATGATATGGGAGAGGAACCACTTGGGTCCAAGCTATCTTCCATAGAAAGTTGTATAATATTTTAAAGACTTATTAAAGGTTCAAATAAGACCACTCTTTAGGGGGTTTTCCTTCAAATTGCATCAGTGTATTTCTTAAGCTGTGATCCAAGAATTGTGTGAGAATTCTGTCTTTATGGCCTTAAGGGATCAATTACTTCTGTTGATGATTGAGTGAATAAACACCAAACACCGATTCAACGAGATCAGTTCTTGTTTGTTACAAATGATTAGGTCTCCAACGAGGACAAATTAGCTGTCGATGTCAAATGGCTTCCATGGCCCGTATTGTTTTCTTTTCCATGGTGAAAAAACAGTTCAGCAGCTATACGTTATATTGATGATATGTTCTACCTCAATATTTTGAGGTAAGACTCTGGTCAAAAACCGAAAGAGATATCAATGGGGAAAACGAGCTGAGTGTGAGGGGGTGGGTTAACCACCCCCTCACACTCAGCTCGTTTTCCCCACTGAGACAGAGGGAGACAGAGAGAGGGAGAAAGAGGGAGAGAGAGTGAGAGCTGGGAGTTGAGCATCATGACAGAGTGCTAGCCTAGCATTTACAAAGATCCAGGATCGATTCCTGGCTACCACATACATAGAAATCACAGAAAGCCAAAGGTTGTGCTGAGGAGCAAGTGGTAGAGCTGTAGTCTTGAGGACAGAACCCAAGGACTGTGCTCAGGCCCCGAGCTCAAGACCAGGACGGGCAAAAAAATGATCCCATAAAATAAATGAATATACCTGTATTTATAGAAAGAGACAGATGTGTTTGTGGGTGTGTGTGTGCATGTGTATGTGTGTGTTTGTGTATCAGAGAGTTCAATAGGCCTTGCATATACCTAGAGTAGCCTGGTAATCCGATTTCTTACAGTTGCATCCAGTGCTTAAGTTTTGTGAACTAATGACAGTTTAAAAAGTCATCCAACTGGGAACTGGAAAACAAATTACCTTAATTTAGACTACATCTCAGGGACTGTTCGCGGGGGTCGCGGGGCTTGCCTTGCCTTGCCTTGCCTTGCCTTGCCTTGCCTTGCCTTGCCTTGCCTTGCCTTGCCTTGCCTTGCCTTGCCTTGCCTTGCCTTGCCTTGCCTTGCCTTGCCTTGCCTTGCCTTGCCTTGCCTTGCCTTGCCTTGCCTTGCCTTGCCTTGCCTTGCCTTGCCTTGCCTTGCCTTGCCTTGCCTTGCCTTGCCTTGCCTTGCCTTGCCTTGCCTTGCCTTGCCTTGCCTTGCCTTGCCTTGCCTTGCCTTGCCTTGCCTTGCCTTGCCTTGCCTTGCCTTGCCTTGCCTTGCCTTGCCTTGCCTTGCCTTGCCTTGCCTTGCCTTGCCTTGCCTTGCCTTGCCTTGCCTTGCCTTGCCTTGCCTTGCCTTGCCTTGCCTTGCCTTGCCTTGCCTTGCCTTGCCTTGCCTTGCCTTGCCTTGCCTTGCCTTGCCTTGCCTTGCCTTGCCTTGCCTTGCCTTGCCTTGCCTTGCCTTGCCTTGCCTTGCCTTGCCTTGCCTTGCCTTGCCTTGCCTTGCCTTGCCTTGCCTTGCCTTGCCTTGCCTTGCCTTGCCTTGCCTTGCCTTGCCTTGCCTTGCCTTGCCTTGCCTTGCCTTGCCTTGCCTTGCCTTGCCTTGCCTTGCCTTGCCTTGCCTTGCCTTGCCTTGCCTTGCCTTGCCTTGCCTTGCCTTGCCTTGCCTTGCCTTGCCTTGCCTTGCCTTGCCTTGCCTTGCCTTGCCTTGCCTTGCCTTGCCTTGCCTTGCCTTGCCTTGCCTTGCCTTGCCTTGCCTTGCCTTGCCTTGCCTTGCCTTGCCTTGCCTTGCCTTGCCTTGCCTTGCCTTGCCTTGCCTTGCCTTGCCTTGCCTTGCCTTGCCTTGCCTTGCCTTGCCTTGCCTTGCCTTGCCTTGCCTTGCCTTGCCTTGCCTTGCCTTGCCTTGCCTTGCCTTGCCTTGCCTTGCCTTGCCTTGCCTTGCCTTGCCTTGCCTTGCCTTGCCTTGCCTTGCCTTGCCTTGCCTTGCCTTGCCTTGCCTTGCCTTGCCTTGCCTTGCCTTGCCTTGCCTTGCCTTGCCTTGCCTTGCCTTGCCTTGCCTTGCCTTGCCTTGCCTTGCCTTGCCTTGCCTTGCCTTGCCTTGCCTTGCCTTGCCTTGCCTTGCCTTGCCTTGCCTTGCCTTGCCTTGCCTTGCCTTGCCTTGCCTTGCCTTGCCTTGCCTTGCCTTGCCTTGCCTTGCCTTGCCTTGCCTTGCCTTGCCTTGCCTTGCCTTGCCTTGCCTTGCCTTGCCTTGCCTTGCCTTGCCTTGCCTTGCCTTGCCTTGCCTTGCCTTGCCTTGCCTTGCCTTGCCTTGCCTTGCCTTGCCTTGCCTTGCCTTGCCTTGCCTTGCCTTGCCTTGCCTTGCCTTGCCTTGCCTTGCCTTGCCTTGCCTTGCCTTGCCTTGCCTTGCCTTGCCTTGCCTTGCCTTGCCTTGCCTTGCCTTGCCTTGCCTTGCCTTGCCTTGCCTTGCCTTGCCTTGCCTTGCCTTGCCTTGCCTTGCCTTGCCTTGCCTTGCCTTGCCTTGCCTTGCCTTGCCTTGCCTTGCCTTGCCTTGCCTTGCCTTGCCTTGCCTTGCCTTGCCTTGCCTTGCCTTGCCTTGCCTTGCCTTGCCTTGCCTTGCCTTGCCTTGCCTTGCCTTGCCTTGCCTTGCCTTGCCTTGCCTTGCCTTGCCTTGCCTTGCCTTGCCTTGCCTTGCCTTGCCTTGCCTTGCCTTGCCTTGCCTTGCCTTGCCTTGCCTTGCCTTGCCTTGCCTTGCCTTGCCTTGCCTTGCCTTGCCTTGCCTTGCCTTGCCTTGCCTTGCCTTGCCTTGCCTTGCCTTGCCTTGCCTTGCCTTGCCTTGCCTTGCCTTGCCTTGCCTTGCCTTGCCTTGCCTTGCCTTGCCTTGCCTTGCCTTGCCTTGCCTTGCCTTGCCTTGCCTTGCCTTGCCTTGCCTTGCCTTGCCTTGCCTTGCCTTGCCTTGCCTTGCCTTGCCTTGCCTTGCCTTGCCTTGCCTTGCCTTGCCTTGCCTTGCCTTGCCTTGCCTTGCCTTGCCTTGCCTTGCCTTGCCTTGCCTTGCCTTGCCTTGCCTTGCCTTGCCTTGCCTTGCCTTGCCTTGCCTTGCCTTGCCTTGCCTTGCCTTGCCTTGCCTTGCCTTGCCTTGCCTTGCCTTGCCTTGCCTTGCCTTGCCTTGCCTTGCCTTGCCTTGCCTTGCCTTGCCTTGCCTTGCCTTGCCTTGCCTTGCCTTGCCTTGCCTTGCCTTGCCTTGCCTTGCCTTGCCTTGCCTTGCCTTGCCTTGCCTTGCCTTGCCTTGCCTTGCCTTGCCTTGCCTTGCCTTGCCTTGCCTTGCCTTGCCTTGCCTTGCCTTGCCTTGCCTTGCCTTGCCTTGCCTTGCCTTGCCTTGCCTTGCCTTGCCTTGCCTTGCCTTGCCTTGCCTTGCCTTGCCTTGCCTTGCCTTGCCTTGCCTTGCCTTGCCTTGCCTTGCCTTGCCTTGCCTTGCCTTGCCTTGCCTTGCCTTGCCTTGCCTTGCCTTGCCTTGCCTTGCCTTGCCTTGCCTTGCCTTGCCTTGCCTTGCCTTGCCTTGCCTTGCCTTGCCTTGCCTTGCCTTGCCTTGCCTTGCCTTGCCTTGCCTTGCCTTGCCTTGCCTTGCCTTGCCTTGCCTTGCCTTGCCTTGCCTTGCCTTGCCTTGCCTTGCCTTGCCTTGCCTTGCCTTGCCTTGCCTTGCCTTGCCTTGCCTTGCCTTGCCTTGCCTTGCCTTGCCTTGCCTTGCCTTGCCTTGCCTTGCCTTGCCTTGCCTTGCCTTGCCTTGCCTTGCCTTGCCTTGCCTTGCCTTGCCTTGCCTTGCCTTGCCTTGCCTTGCCTTGCCTTGCCTTGCCTTGCCTTGCCTTGCCTTGCCTTGCCTTGCCTTGCCTTGCCTTGCCTTGCCTTGCCTTGCCTTGCCTTGCCTTGCCTTGCCTTGCCTTGCCTTGCCTTGCCTTGCCTTGCCTTGCCTTGCCTTGCCTTGCCTTGCCTTGCCTTGCCTTGCCTTGCCTTGCCTTGCCTTGCCTTGCCTTGCCTTGCCTTGCCTTGCCTTGCCTTGCCTTGCCTTGCCTTGCCTTGCCTTGCCTTGCCTTGCCTTGCCTTGCCTTGCCTTGCCTTGCCTTGCCTTGCCTTGCCTTGCCTTGCCTTGCCTTGCCTTGCCTTGCCTTGCCTTGCCTTGCCTTGCCTTGCCTTGCCTTGCCTTGCCTTGCCTTGCCTTGCCTTGCCTTGCCTTGCCTTGCCTTGCCTTGCCTTGCCTTGCCTTGCCTTGCCTTGCCTTGCCTTGCCTTGCCTTGCCTTGCCTTGCCTTGCCTTGCCTTGCCTTGCCTTGCCTTGCCTTGCCTTGCCTTGCCTTGCCTTGCCTTGCCTTGCCTTGCCTTGCCTTGCCTTGCCTTGCCTTGCCTTGCCTTGCCTTGCCTTGCCTTGCCTTGCCTTGCCTTGCCTTGCCTTGCCTTGCCTTGCCTTGCCTTGCCTTGCCTTGCCTTGCCTTGCCTTGCCTTGCCTTGCCTTGCCTTGCCTTGCCTTGCCTTGCCTTGCCTTGCCTTGCCTTGCCTTGCCTTGCCTTGCCTTGCCTTGCCTTGCCTTGCCTTGCCTTGCCTTGCCTTGCCTTGCCTTGCCTTGCCTTGCCTTGCCTTGCCTTGCCTTGCCTTGCCTTGCCTTGCCTTGCCTTGCCTTGCCTTGCCTTGCCTTGCCTTGCCTTGCCTTGCCTTGCCTTGCCTTGCCTTGCCTTGCCTTGCCTTGCCTTGCCTTGCCTTGCCTTGCCTTGCCTTGCCTTGCCTTGCCTTGCCTTGCCTTGCCTTGCCTTGCCTTGCCTTGCCTTGCCTTGCCTTGCCTTGCCTTGCCTTGCCTTGCCTTGCCTTGCCTTGCCTTGCCTTGCCTTGCCTTGCCTTGCCTTGCCTTGCCTTGCCTTGCCTTGCCTTGCCTTGCCTTGCCTTGCCTTGCCTTGCCTTGCCTTGCCTTGCCTTGCCTTGCCTTGCCTTGCCTTGCCTTGCCTTGCCTTGCCTTGCCTTGCCTTGCCTTGCCTTGCCTTGCCTTGCCTTGCCTTGCCTTGCCTTGCCTTGCCTTGCCTTGCCTTGCCTTGCCTTGCCTTGCCTTGCCTTGCCTTGCCTTGCCTTGCCTTGCCTTGCCTTGCCTTGCCTTGCCTTGCCTTGCCTTGCCTTGCCTTGCCTTGCCTTGCCTTGCCTTGCCTTGCCTTGCCTTGCCTTGCCTTGCCTTGCCTTGCCTT
Organism: Megascapheus bottae; assembly: GCF_031878675.1. Lineage (NCBI taxonomy): Eukaryota > Metazoa > Chordata > Mammalia > Rodentia > Geomyidae > Megascapheus > Megascapheus bottae. The sequence continues at coordinate 63,252 of NW_028327667.1, forward strand.
GCCTTGCCTTGCCTTGCCTTGCCTTGCCTTGCCTTGCCTTGCCTTGCCTTGCCTTGCCTTGCCTTGCCTTGCCTTGCCTTGCCTTGCCTTGCCTTGCCTTGCCTTGCCTTGCCTTGCCTTGCCTTGCCTTGCCTTGCCTTGCCTTGCCTTGCCTTGCCTTGCCTTGCCTTGCCTTGCCTTGCCTTGCCTTGCCTTGCCTTGCCTTGCCTTGCCTTGCCTTGCCTTGCCTTGCCTTGCCTTGCCTTGCCTTGCCTTGCCTTGCCTTGCCTTGCCTTGCCTTGCCTTGCCTTGCCTTGCCTTGCCTTGCCTTGCCTTGCCTTGCCTTGCCTTGCCTTGCCTTGCCTTGCCTTGCCTTGCCTTGCCTTGCCTTGCCTTGCCTTGCCTTGCCTTGCCTTGCCTTGCCTTGCCTTGCCTTGCCTTGCCTTGCCTTGCCTTGCCTTGCCTTGCCTTGCCTTGCCTTGCCTTGCCTTGCCTTGCCTTGCCTTGCCTTGCCTTGCCTTGCCTTGCCTTGCCTTGCCTTGCCTTGCCTTGCCTTGCCTTGCCTTGCCTTGCCTTGCCTTGCCTTGCCTTGCCTTGCCTTGCCTTGCCTTGCCTTGCCTTGCCTTGCCTTGCCTTGCCTTGCCTTGCCTTGCCTTGCCTTGCCTTGCCTTGCCTTGCCTTGCCTTGCCTTGCCTTGCCTTGCCTTGCCTTGCCTTGCCTTGCCTTGCCTTGCCTTGCCTTGCCTTGCCTTGCCTTGCCTTGCCTTGCCTTGCCTTGCCTTGCCTTGCCTTGCCTTGCCTTGCCTTGCCTTGCCTTGCCTTGCCTTGCCTTGCCTTGCCTTGCCTTGCCTTGCCTTGCCTTGCCTTGCCTTGCCTTGCCTTGCCTTGCCTTGCCTTGCCTTGCCTTGCCTTGCCTTGCCTTGCCTTGCCTTGCCTTGCCTTGCCTTGCCTTGCCTTGCCTTGCCTTGCCTTGCCTTGCCTTGCCTTGCCTTGCCTTGCCTTGCCTTGCCTTGCCTTGCCTTGCCTTGCCTTGCCTTGCCTTGCCTTGCCTTGCCTTGCCTTGCCTTGCCTTGCCTTGCCTTGCCTTGCCTTGCCTTGCCTTGCCTTGCCTTGCCTTGCCTTGCCTTGCCTTGCCTTGCCTTGCCTTGCCTTGCCTTGCCTTGCCTTGCCTTGCCTTGCCTTGCCTTGCCTTGCCTTGCCTTGCCTTGCCTTGCCTTGCCTTGCCTTGCCTTGCCTTGCCTTGCCTTGCCTTGCCTTGCCTTGCCTTGCCTTGCCTTGCCTTGCCTTGCCTTGCCTTGCCTTGCCTTGCCTTGCCTTGCCTTGCCTTGCCTTGCCTTGCCTTGCCTTGCCTTGCCTTGCCTTGCCTTGCCTTGCCTTGCCTTGCCTTGCCTTGCCTTGCCTTGCCTTGCCTTGCCTTGCCTTGCCTTGCCTTGCCTTGCCTTGCCTTGCCTTGCCTTGCCTTGCCTTGCCTTGCCTTGCCTTGCCTTGCCTTGCCTTGCCTTGCCTTGCCTTGCCTTGCCTTGCCTTGCCTTGCCTTGCCTTGCCTTGCCTTGCCTTGCCTTGCCTTGCCTTGCCTTGCCTTGCCTTGCCTTGCCTTGCCTTGCCTTGCCTTGCCTTGCCTTGCCTTGCCTTGCCTTGCCTTGCCTTGCCTTGCCTTGCCTTGCCTTGCCTTGCCTTGCCTTGCCTTGCCTTGCCTTGCCTTGCCTTGCCTTGCCTTGCCTTGCCTTGCCTTGCCTTGCCTTGCCTTGCCTTGCCTTGCCTTGCCTTGCCTTGCCTTGCCTTGCCTTGCCTTGCCTTGCCTTGCCTTGCCTTGCCTTGCCTTGCCTTGCCTTGCCTTGCCTTGCCTTGCCTTGCCTTGCCTTGCCTTGCCTTGCCTTGCCTTGCCTTGCCTTGCCTTGCCTTGCCTTGCCTTGCCTTGCCTTGCCTTGCCTTGCCTTGCCTTGCCTTGCCTTGCCTTGCCTTGCCTTGCCTTGCCTTGCCTTGCCTTGCCTTGCCTTGCCTTGCCTTGCCTTGCCTTGCCTTGCCTTGCCTTGCCTTGCCTTGCCTTGCCTTGCCTTGCCTTGCCTTGCCTTGCCTTGCCTTGCCTTGCCTTGCCTTGCCTTGCCTTGCCTTGCCTTGCCTTGCCTTGCCTTGCCTTGCCTTGCCTTGCCTTGCCTTGCCTTGCCTTGCCTTGCCTTGCCTTGCCTTGCCTTGCCTTGCCTTGCCTTGCCTTGCCTTGCCTTGCCTTGCCTTGCCTTGCCTTGCCTTGCCTTGCCTTGCCTTGCCTTGCCTTGCCTTGCCTTGCCTTGCCTTGCCTTGCCTTGCCTTGCCTTGCCTTGCCTTGCCTTGCCTTGCCTTGCCTTGCCTTGCCTTGCCTTGCCTTGCCTTGCCTTGCCTTGCCTTGCCTTGCCTTGCCTTGCCTTGCCTTGCCTTGCCTTGCCTTGCCTTGCCTTGCCTTGCCTTGCCTTGCCTTGCCTTGCCTTGCCTTGCCTTGCCTTGCCTTGCCTTGCCTTGCCTTGCCTTGCCTTGCCTTGCCTTGCCTTGCCTTGCCTTGCCTTGCCTTGCCTTGCCTTGCCTTGCCTTGCCTTGCCTTGCCTTGCCTTGCCTTGCCTTGCCTTGCCTTGCCTTGCCTTGCCTTGCCTTGCCTTGCCTTGCCTTGCCTTGCCTTGCCTTGCCTTGCCTTGCCTTGCCTTGCCTTGCCTTGCCTTGCCTTGCCTTGCCTTGCCTTGCCTTGCCTTGCCTTGCCTTGCCTTGCCTTGCCTTGCCTTGCCTTGCCTTGCCTTGCCTTGCCTTGCCTTGCCTTGCCTTGCCTTGCCTTGCCTTGCCTTGCCTTGCCTTGCCTTGCCTTGCCTTGCCTTGCCTTGCCTTGCCTTGCCTTGCCTTGCCTTGCCTTGCCTTGCCTTGCCTTGCCTTGCCTTGCCTTGCCTTGCCTTGCCTTGCCTTGCCTTGCCTTGCCTTGCCTTGCCTTGCCTTGCCTTGCCTTGCCTTGCCTTGCCTTGCCTTGCCTTGCCTTGCCTTGCCTTGCCTTGCCTTGCCTTGCCTTGCCTTGCCTTGCCTTGCCTTGCCTTGCCTTGCCTTGCCTTGCCTTGCCTTGCCTTGCCTTGCCTTGCCTTGCCTTGCCTTGCCTTGCCTTGCCTTGCCTTGCCTTGCCTTGCCTTGCCTTGCCTTGCCTTGCCTTGCCTTGCCTTGCCTTGCCTTGCCTTGCCTTGCCTTGCCTTGCCTTGCCTTGCCTTGCCTTGCCTTGCCTTGCCTTGCCTTGCCTTGCCTTGCCTTGCCTTGCCTTGCCTTGCCTTGCCTTGCCTTGCCTTGCCTTGCCTTGCCTTGCCTTGCCTTGCCTTGCCTTGCCTTGCCTTGCCTTGCCTTGCCTTGCCTTGCCTTGCCTTGCCTTGCCTTGCCTTGCCTTGCCTTGCCTTGCCTTGCCTTGCCTTGCCTTGCCTTGCCTTGCCTTGCCTTGCCTTGCCTTGCCTTGCCTTGCCTTGCCTTGCCTTGCCTTGCCTTGCCTTGCCTTGCCTTGCCTTGCCTTGCCTTGCCTTGCCTTGCCTTGCCTTGCCTTGCCTTGCCTTGCCTTGCCTTGCCTTGCCTTGCCTTGCCTTGCCTTGCCTTGCCTTGCCTTGCCTTGCCTTGCCTTGCCTTGCCTTGCCTTGCCTTGCCTTGCCTTGCCTTGCCTTGCCTTGCCTTGCCTTGCCTTGCCTTGCCTTGCCTTGCCTTGCCTTGCCTTGCCTTGCCTTGCCTTGCCTTGCCTTGCCTTGCCTTGCCTTGCCTTGCCTTGCCTTGCCTTGCCTTGCCTTGCCTTGCCTTGCCTTGCCTTGCCTTGCCTTGCCTTGCCTTGCCTTGCCTTGCCTTGCCTTGCCTTGCCTTGCCTTGCCTTGCCTTGCCTTGCCTTGCCTTGCCTTGCCTTGCCTTGCCTTGCCTTGCCTTGCCTTGCCTTGCCTTGCCTTGCCTTGCCTTGCCTTGCCTTGCCTTGCCTTGCCTTGCCTTGCCTTGCCTTGCCTTGCCTTGCCTTGCCTTGCCTTGCCTTGCCTTGCCTTGCCTTGCCTTGCCTTGCCTTGCCTTGCCTTGCCTTGCCTTGCCTTGCCTTGCCTTGCCTTGCCTTGCCTTGCCTTGCCTTGCCTTGCCTTGCCTTGCCTTGCCTTGCCTTGCCTTGCCTTGCCTTGCCTTGCCTTGCCTTGCCTTGCCTCTTGCCTTGCCTTGCCTTGCCTTGCCTTGCCTTGCCTTGCCTTGCCTTGCCTTGCCTTGCCTTGCCTTGCCTTGCCTTGCCTTGCCTTGCCTTGCCTTGCCTTGCCTTGCCTTGCCTTGCCTTGCCTTGCCTTGCCTTGCCTTGCCTTGCCTTGCCTTGCCTTGCCTTGCCTTGCCTTGCCTTGCCTTGCCTTGCCTTGCCTTGCCTTGCCTTGCCTTGCCTTGCCTTGCCTTGCCTTGCCTTGCCTTGCCTTGCCTTGCCTTGCCTTGCCTTGCCTTGCCTTGCCTTGCCTTGCCTTGCCTTGCCTTGCCTTGCCTTGCCTTGCCTTGCCTTGCCTTGCCTTGCCTTGCCTTGCCTTGCCTTGCCTTGCCTTGCCTTGCCTTGCCTTGCCTTGCCTTGCCTTGCCTTGCCTTGCCTTGCCTTGCCTTGCCTTGCCTTGCCTTGCCTTGCCTTGCCTTGCCTTGCCTTGCCTTGCCTTGCCTTGCCTTGCCTTGCCTTGCCTTGCCTTGCCTTGCCTTGCCTTGCCTTGCCTTGCCTTGCCTTGCCTTGCCTTGCCTTGCCTTGCCTTGCCTTGCCTTGCCTTGCCTTGCCTTGCCTTGCCTTGCCTTGCCTTGCCTTGCCTTGCCTTGCCTTGCCTTGCCTTGCCTTGCCTTGCCTTGCCTTGCCTTGCCTTGCCTTGCCTTGCCTTGCCTTGCCTTGCCTTGCCTTGCCTTGCCTTGCCTTGCCTTGCCTTGCCTTGCCTTGCCTTGCCTTGCCTTGCCTTGCCTTGCCTTGCCTTGCCTTGCCTTGCCTTGCCTTGCCTTGCCTTGCCTTGCCTTGCCTTGCCTTGCCTTGCCTTGCCTTGCCTTGCCTTGCCTTGCCTTGCCTTGCCTTGCCTTGCCTTGCCTTGCCTTGCCTTGCCTTGCCTTGCCTTGCCTTGCCTTGCCTTGCCTTGCCTTGCCTTGCCTTGCCTTGCCTTGCCTTGCCTTGCCTTGCCTTGCCTTGCCTTGCCTTGCCTTGCCTTGCCTTGCCTTGCCTTGCCTTGCCTTGCCTTGCCTTGCCTTGCCTTGCCTTGCCTTGCCTTGCCTTGCCTTGCCTTGCCTTGCCTTGCCTTGCCTTGCCTTGCCTTGCCTTGCCTTGCCTTGCCTTGCCTTGCCTTGCCTTGCCTTGCCTTGCCTTGCCTTGCCTTGCCTTGCCTTGCCTTGCCTTGCCTTGCCTTGCCTTGCCTTGCCTTGCCTTGCCTTGCCTTGCCTTGCCTTGCCTTGCCTTGCCTTGCCTTGCCTTGCCTTGCCTTGCCTTGCCTTGCCTTGCCTTGCCTTGCCTTGCCTTGCCTTGCCTTGCCTTGCCTTGCCTTGCCTTGCCTTGCCTTGCCTTGCCTTGCCTTGCCTTGCCTTGCCTTGCCTTGCCTTGCCTTGCCTTGCCTTGCCTTGCCTTGCCTTGCCTTGCCTTGCCTTGCCTTGCCTTGCCTTGCCTTGCCTTGCCTTGCCTTGCCTTGCCTTGCCTTGCCTTGCCTTGCCTTGCCTTGCCTTGCCTTGCCTTGCCTTGCCTTGCCTTGCCTTGCCTTGCCTTGCCTTGCCTTGCCTTGCCTTGCCTTGCCTTGCCTTGCCTTGCCTTGCCTTGCCTTGCCTTGCCTTGCCTTGCCTTGCCTTGCCTTGCCTTGCCTTGCCTTGCCTTGCCTTGCCTTGCCTTGCCTTGCCTTGCCTTGCCTTGCCTTGCCTTGCCTTGCCTTGCCTTGCCTTGCCTTGCCTTGCCTTGCCTTGCCTTGCCTTGCCTTGCCTTGCCTTGCCTTGCCTTGCCTTGCCTTGCCTTGCCTTGCCTTGCCTTGCCTGCCCCCGCGTCCCGCGTCCCGCGTCCCGCGTCCCGCGTCCCGCGTCCCGCGTCCCGCGTCCCGCGTCCCGCGTCCCGCGTCCCGCGTCGTCTTGCTGGGTGCCGGGTCTTGGGTGCCTTGTCTTGCTGGGTGCCGGGTCTTGGGTGCCTTGTCTTGCCGGGTGCCGGGTCTCGGGTCTTCGGTCCCTTGCCTTGCCGGGTCTCGGGTCGGGAGTCTGGCGTCTGGGACTGGGGTCGGGATCTGGAGTCGGGTGTCGGTGGTCTGGGGCCGGTCTCTGGGGTCTGGGCCTGGGGTCTGGGGTCTGGGATGTGGGGATGGGGATCTGGGGTCTAGGGTCTGGCGTCGGGGTCTGGTTATGGGGTCGGGGGTTTGTGGTCGGGAGTCTGGGGTCTGAGGTCTGGGTTCGGGTTTCTGGGGTCGGGGGTTTGGGGTCTGCGGTCTGGTGGCTGGTGTCTGGGTTGGGTCGGGTCGGTGGTCTGGGGTCTTGGTCTGGTGTCTGGTGTGTGGGGTCGGTGGTCTGGGGCCTGGGGTCTTGGGTCTGGGGTCAGGGCTCTGGGGCCAGATCTGGATTGGGGGTCTGGGGTCAGGGTTCTGGAGTCTGGATATGGCGGGCTCTCTGAGCAGGTTGGGGTCTGGGTTCCGTGGTCTGGAGTCTGGAGCCAAGGTCTGGGGTCTGGGGTCTGGGGTCTGGGTCCTGGAGTCTTTGGTCTGTGGTCTGGGATCTTGGGCCTGGGATCTTGGGCCTGGGGTCTTGGGCCTGGGGTCTTGGGCCTGGGGTCAGGAGTCAGGGTGGGTGTCTGGTGTGGGTGTGTGGGGTCGGTGGTCTGTTGTTGGGGGTCCGGGGTCAAGGTCTAGGGTCTGGGGTCTGGGGTCTGGCGTCTGGGGTGTGGATTCTGGGGTCAGTGGTTAGGTGTCTGGGGTCTGGATAGGGACTGGGGTTTGGGGTCGGGGGTCGGAGCTTTGGGGTCGGAGGTCTGGGATAGGGGGTCTGGGGTCAGGGATCTGGGGTGGGTGTCTGGTGTGGGTTTCTGGGGTCTGTGGTCTGGTGTCGGGGGTCCAGGGTCAAGGTCTGAGTTCTGGGTATGGGGTCTGGTGTCAGAGGTCTGCGGTAGGAGGTCTGGGGTCGGGGGTCTGGTTCTGGCTTCTGGGGCATGAGCCTGGGGCCTGGGGTCTGGGGTCGGGGGTCTGGTGTCTGGGTTGAGTCGGTGGTCTAGGATCGCGGTCTGGGGACTGGGGACGGGGTTCTGGGGTCTAGGTGGGGTCGGGGCTCTGGAATCTGGGTCTGGGTCTGGGGCCGGGGTCGAATGTCTGGGGTCTGGGGTTGGGGGTCTGGGGTTGGGGGTCTGGGGTGTGGGGTCTGGGGCCCAGTTCTCATGTTTGGGGTCTGGGGTCTGGGGTCCGGGTCTGGGGTCCGGGTCTGGGGTCCGGATCTGGGGTCCGGATCTGGGGTCCGGATCTGGGGTCCGGATCTGGGGTCCGGATCTGGGTTCGTGGTCTGGCCCAGACCCCAGGACCAGACCCCAGAAACCGGTCCCAGACTCCAAAACCAGACCCCAGACCCCGAACACAGACCCCAGACCCCAGACCCTAGGCACCGGCCCCAGACCCCAGACCCCTGACCCCTTACCCCAGAACCCGACCCCAGACCCCCACCCACGACTCCAGACACCAGACCCCAGACACCAGACCAAAGCCCCCAGACCCCAAGCGCAAGAACCAGACACCCAGACCCAGACCCCAGACCACAGAACACCGACCCCAGACCCTGGCCCCAGATCGAGACCCCCAACCCCGGACCCCAGTCCCAGACCACAGACCACCGACCCAACTCAGACACCAGACCCCCGACCCCAGACCTCAGTCCTCGGCCCCAGCCCAAGACACCAGACCCCCGACCCCAGACCTCAGTCCTCGGCCCCAGCCCAAGACACCAGACCCCCGACCCCAGACCTCGATCCTCGGCCCCAGCCCAAGACACCAGACCCCCGACCCCAGACCTCGATCCTAGACCCCAGCCCAAGACACCAGACCCCCGACCCCAGACCCTAGACCCCGGCCCCCGGCCCCAGACCCCGGCCCCGGACCCCGGCCCCGGACCCCGGCCCCGGACCCCGGCCCCGGACCCCGGCCCCGGACCCCGGCCCCGGCCCCCGGCCCCAGACCCCAAAACCAGACCCCCGACCCCAAAACCAGACCCCAGACCCATGACCCCAGACACCAGAACTCCAACCCCAGACCACCGACACCTAACCCCCGAACCCACACACCAGACCCCTGACCCCCAACCCCAGACCCAGTCCCTGGACCCACACCCCAGACCTCCGATCACATACCCCAGACCCACGACCCCAGACCCAGACCCCAGACCCCAGACCCGACCCCAGATCCCAGACCCCAGACCCTGGCCCCAGACCTCAGACCCAAGACCCCAGACCCCCAACCCCCAACCCCAGAACCCAGACCTCAGACCTCAGACCTCAGACCTCAGAGCCCAGACCCCAACCTGCCCAGAGAGCCCGCCCGACCCCAGACCCACAAACCCAGACCCCCGACCTCACCCAGACCCACAAACCCAGACCCCCGACCTCACCCAGACCCCCAACCCCAGACCCCAGACCCAGACCCCAAACCCCAGACCCCAAACCCCAGACCACCGAGCCCAGACCCCAGACCCCAGAGAACCCAGACCCCCGACCCAAGCCTGACTCCTGACTCCCGACCCCAGGCCCCAGACCCCAGGCCCCAGGCCCCAGGCCCCAGGCCCCAGGCCACCAACCCCCAACCCCCGACCCCAGACCCCCGACCCCCGACCACAGACCCCCGACCACAGACCCCCGACCACAGACCCCCGACCACAGACCCCCGACCCCAGACTCCAGACCCCCGACCCCAGACTCCAGACCCCCGACCCCAGACTCCAGACCCCCGACCCCAGACTCCAGACCCCAACCTGCCTGGAGAGCCCGCCCAACCCCAGACCCCATACCCCTGACCCCAGACCCCATATCCTAGACCCAGAAACCTGACCCCCGAACCCAGATCCCTGACCCCCGACCCCAGACCCAGACCCTGCCCCACACCACAGACCACAGACCAAAAGCCCAGGCCTAGACCCCTGACCCCTGACCACAGACCCCCAAAGCCCGACCCAAGCCTGACTCTCGAACCCCGGCCCCAGGCCCCAGGCCACCAACCCCCGACTACAAACCCCCAACCCCCGACCCCAGACCCCCGACCACAAACCCAGACCCCAGACTCCAGACCCCAACCTGCCTGGAGAGCCCGCCCAACCCCAGACCCCATACCCCTGACCCCAGACCCCAGACCCCATATCCCAGACCCAGACACCTGACCCCCGACCCCAGATCCCTGACCCCCGACCCCAGACCCTGCCCCTGCCCCACACCACAGACCACAAGCCCAGGCCTAGACCCCTGACCCCTGACCACAGACCCCCAAAGCCCGACCCCAGACGCCAGACCCCAGGACTAGACCACAGAAACTGACCCCAGAAACTGACCCCAGAAACTGGCCCCAGACCCCAGACCCCACACCCCCGACCCCAGACCCCAGGCTGTTCCCCAGACCCCAGACCCCAGTCTCCAGACACCTGACCCCAGACCCTTGACCCCCGACCCCCGACCCCAACCTGGTCGGAGACCACGCCTGACCCCAGACCCCAGACCCCAGACCCCAGACCCAGACCCCAGACCCAGACCCCAGACCCGCACCCCAGACCCCCGATCACATACCCCAGACCCACGACCCCAGACCCAGACCCCAGATCCCAGACCCCAGTCCCCAGACCCTGGCCCCAGTCCCCAGACTCACACCCCCGACCCCCGACCCCCGACCCCCAACCCCCGACCCCCGACCCCCGACCCCCGACCCCCAACCCCCGACCCCCAACCCCCGACCCCCAACCCCCGACCCCAAACTCCAGACCCAGACCCCAGGCCCCAGACCCAGACCTCCAACCCCAGACCCAGTCCCCACACCCCCAACCCCAGATCCCAGACCCCCAACACCAGACCCCAGATCCCACACGCCAGACCTAGGCCCCAGATCCTCGGCCCCACCCAGCACCCAGAACCCTGACCCAGACCCCAACACCAACCCCAGACCCGTGACCCCAGACCCAGGACCGCAGACCCCACACCCCACACCCCGACCCCAGTCCCCAGAGCGCAAGCCTAGACCTCCAACCCTGACCCCAGACCAACCCTGACCCCAGACACCAGACCACTGACACCAGATCCCAGATCCCCGACCCCCGACTCCAGACCCCGAACCCCAGACCCCGAACCCCAGACCCCAGATCCCTGACCCCAGACCCCAGATCTCAGATGCCAGACCCAGACCCTGACCCAAGCCCCAGACCCAGACCCAGACCCCAGCCTCAGACCCCCGACCCCAGACCCCAGACCCCAGACCCCAGACCCCTGACCCCAGACCCCAGACCCCAGACCCCAGACCCCTGACCCCTGACCCCTGACCCCTGACCCCAGTCCTTTGACCCCAGTCCTTTGACCCCAGTCCTTTGACCCCAGTCCTTTGACCCCAGTCCTTTGACCCTAGACCTCAGACCCCAACCTGCCCAGAGAGCCCGGCCCCGGGACCCCCAGCCCCACACCGCCGCCCCCATACCCCAGACCCTCGACCCCAGACCCCGACCCCAGGCCCCAGACCTTGGCTCCAGACCCCAGACCCCAACCTGCCCAGAGAGCCTGCCATATCCAGACTCCAGAACCCTGACCCCAGACCCCTGGCCCCCGGATCCAGACCCCAAACCCAGGCCCCAGACCCCCAACCCCAGACACCTGACCCCAGACCCCCAATCCAGATCCGGCCCCAGATCCCAGACCCCAGACCCCGACCCCAGACCTCAGTCCCAGACCCCAACCTGCCCGTAGAGCCTGCCCAACCTCAGACCCCAGACCCCGTCCCCTGAACCCAGACCCCAGACCTCAGACCCCAACCTTCCCGGAGAGCCCGCCCGACCCTCGATCCCAAACCCCGACCCCCGATCCCAAACCCCCGACCCCCGATCCCAAACCCCGACCCCCGATCCCAAACCCCGACCCCCGATCCCAAACCCCGACCCCCGATCCCAAACCCCGACCCCCGATCCCAAACCCCGACCCCCGATCCCAAACCCCGACCCCCGACCCCACACCCCCCCGATCCCACACCCCCAACCCCAGACCCTATATCCCACATCCCCGACTTCAGACCCCAGACCCCAGATCCCCGACCCCAGACCCCAGATCCCCGACCCCTGATCCCAGACCCCCGACGCCCCACCCCAGACCCCAGACCCCCAAACTTAGACCCCAGACCCCAACCCCCAACTACAGACCCCAGACCCCCAACACCAGACCCCCAAACTTAGACCTCAGACCCCGGCCCCAGACCCCAGACCCCCAAACTTAGACCCCAGACCCCGACCCCCAACTACAGACCCCAGACCCCAGACCCCAGACCCCAGACCCCAAACCCAGACCCCCTACCCCAGACCCAGACCCCCTACCCCAGACCCAGACCCCCTACCCCAGACCCAGACCCCAGACCTCCAACACCTGACCCCAGACCCCCAACCCCAGAACCCCAGCCCCAGACCCCAGCCCCCAGACCGAGATGCCAGACCACCGACCCAACCCAAACCCTAGAACCCCGTCCCCAGACCCCAGACCCCAGTCCCCAGGCCCCGGCCCCGGCCCCAGACCACAGCTGCAGTCCCCCGACCTCAGACCCCCGACCCCCGACCCCCGACCCCCGACCCCCGACCCCCGACCCCCGACCCCCGACCCCCGACCCCCGCCCCAAACCCCAGACTCCAGACCCCAGTCCCTGACCCCAGACCCCAGTCCCTGACCCAGACCCTAGACACCAGAACCCAGATCCCAGACCCCGACCACAGTTCCTAAACCCCAACCTGCCCGGAGAGCCCTCCTGATCACCACACCCCGACCCCCGACCCCCAACCCCAGGCCCCAGACCCCCAACCCCATAACCCCGACCCTAGACCCCAGACCCCAACCACAGACTCCAGACCCCAACCTGCCCGTAGAGCCTGCCCGACCCCAGACCCCATACCCCAGACCCCTGAACCCAGACCCCAACCCAGGCCCCAGACCCCCGACACCCCGACACCCCGACACCCCGACACCCCGACACCCCGACACCCCGACACCCCCGACACCCCCGACACCCCCGACACCCCCGACACCCCCGACACCCCCGACACCCCCGACACCCCCGACACCCCCGACCCCTGAAACCCGACCCCAGACCCCAGTCCCCAGACCCCAGTCCCCAGACCCCAGTCCCCAGACCCCTGACTCCTGACGCCAGACCCCAGACCCCAGATCCAGACCCCCATACCCAGACCCCCATACCCAGACCCCAGACCCCTGACCCCTGACCCCAGACCCCAGACCCAAGAACCCTGACCTCAGATTCAGACACCAGTCCCCAATCCCCTGACCCCATACCCCCAGCCCCTGAACTCCGACCCCCAAGGAGCTAAAGAAATCCATACATGATCTGAAAGAAGAGATGCAAGGCATCAAAAATGAGCAATTAGTAGCAAGGGAGATGAAAAATAAAGTAGATAGCTTTGATAGCAGGTTAGACAATGCAGAGGAGAGAATTTCCGGGGCTGAAGATAATTTAGTTATTATAGAGAAAGAACAGAAAATGAGTCAATCCAAATCTAGGAAAAATGAGAGAGCGCTTCAGGAGGTCCAAGATACAATTAGGAAGCCTAATTTAAGGCTAATTGGTATTGAGGAGGGTCTGGAGAAAGAGGTCTATGGTATTGGAAATATACTTCAGGGAATCATCTCAGAGAATTTCCCAAATATCCAGAAGGGCAGACCCATCCAGATACAAGAAGCTTTTAGAACCCCAAACAGACCTGACCAGAAAAGAACATCCCACCGCCACATTGTGATCCGAACTGGATCAGTAGAAACCAAACAAAGGATCCTAAAGGCAGCCAGGGAAAAGGGATCAGTAACCTATAAAGGAAAACCAATCAGAATAACCCCAGATTACTCAGCAGAGACCATGCAAGCAAGAAGTGACTGGAAGCATATATGTCATGCCCTTAAGTCAAATAACTACCAACCAAGAATACTGTAGCCAGCTAAGCTCTCATTCATAACTGAGGGAACAATAAAAACATTCCATTCCAGGGAAAAGCTACAACAATATGTCGCAACAAAACCAACACTACAGAGAATTCTGAAAGATGTTCTATACATAGAAAACCAAAATAAATGCAATATAGGGAGAGAAATGGCACCTAAACAGCATGCCACCTAAGGACCACAAGAACTGTCAAGACACAGGCCCAAATAAAAGCTTTTAAAAATGGTAGGAACTAATAAATATCTCTCAATCCTAACTCTCAATATCAATGGACTCAACTCTCCAATTAAACGGCATAGGCTGTCTAGTTGGATCAAAAAGCAAGAGCCATCGCTCTGCTGTCTTCAAGAGACACATCTTACCCAAAAAAACAATCATCTTTTGAAAGTGAGAGGTTGGAATAAACTCTATCAAGCTAACGGCCCCCATCAACAGGCTGGAGTTGCCATCCTCATATCAGATAAAATAGACTTCAAACTAATATTAGTAAGAAAAGACAAAGAAGGTTACTACATACTACTAAAGGGATCTTTCCTCCAGGAAGACATAACGATCCTAAATATTTACACACCCAATCCCAGAGCTCCAAACTTCATCAAGCAAACTTTACTTACACTGACACCATACATAGATCGAAATACAGTGATTGTCGGTGACTTTAACACACCACTTTCACCTATGGACAGATCAACAAGGCAAAAACTCAACAGAGAAACCTTAGAACTGAACAACTATATAGACCAGCTAGATCTAACAGACATCTGCAGAATATTCCACCCAGCAACGACACAATATACGTTTTTCTCAGCAGCACATGGAACATTTTCCAAAATAGACCACATCTTAGGCCATAAAACAAACCTGGACAGATTCAGAAACACAGAAATTATTCCATGCACACTCTCAGACCACAAAGGCATCAAACTGGAACTGAACACACATCTCCACCAACGAAAACCCTGTAACTCATGGAGACTGAACAACACATTGTTGAATCACCAATGGGTCATCGAAAAGATCAGAACAGAAATCCAACAGTTTATGAAATTTAACAGTAAGGAGCACACAAACTACCAACTCCTTTGGGACACAGCAAAGGCAGTACTCAGAGGAAAATTTATAGCACTGAGTGCCTACAACAACAAGTTGGAAAAATTGTAAACCAACAAGTTAATGTCTCACCTTAAGCTCCTGGAAAAAGAGCAACAAACCAACCCTAATCCCAGTAGAAGAAAGCAAATAATTAAAATCAAAGCAGAATTAAATGATTTGGAATCCAAAAAAACTATAGAAAGAATCAACAAAACAAGGAGTTTGTTCTTTGAAAGAATTAACAAAATTGACAAGCCCTTAGCAAATCTTACCAAAAAAAGAAGAAAGCATATCGAAATAAACAAAATCGCAGATGAAAATGGTAATATCACGACAGAAATTACCAAGATCCAGAATATCAAGAGGGAATACTTCTCAAACCTTTACGCCAACAAATTTGAGAATCTAGATGAAATGGATGAATTCCTAGCCAATATTAACATGCCCACACTGAACCAAGAAGAACTAAGCCAACTCAACAGGCCTAATTCAATCTCTGAAATAGAAATGGCAATTAGAGAACTTCCACCTAAGAAAAGCCCAGGGCCAGATGGATTCACAGCTGAATTCTATAAGGTCTTCAAAGCAGAGCTCACACCAATACTCCTCAAGATCTTCAACGAAATTGAAAATGAAGGTTCTTTACCAAACTCATTCTATGAAGCCAGTATATCCCTCATCCCCAAACCAGACAGAGATTCATCAAAGAAAGAGAACTATAGACCTGTATCTTTGATGAACATCGATGCAAAACTTCTCAACAAAATACTGGCCAACCGTCTACAACAACTCATCAAAAAAATTATACACTATGATCAAACTGGATTCATCACAGGGAGGCAAAGCTGGTTCAACATACACAAATTAATTAATATAATTCAACACATCAACAGGAGCAAGGACAAAAATCACATGATTGTCTCAATAGACGCGGAAAAGGCATCTGACAAGATCCAACACCCCTGTATGTTAAAAGATGTGGAGAAACTAGGAATCCATGGAACATTCCTCAATGTAATAAAGGCTGTGTATGAGAAACCCCCTGCTAGTATTACACTCAATGGTGAAAATCTAAAGCCATTCCCTCTAAAATCAGGAACGAGACAAGGATGCCCACTCTGTCCACTACTCTTTAACATAGTACTAGAATTCCTAGCCAGTGCAATAAGGCAAGAAGCAAGCATAAAGGGGATCCAAGTAGGGAAAGAGGAAATAAAACTATCCCTCTTTGCAGATGACATGATTCTGTATTTAAAGAATCCTATAGACTCTACTCCCAAGCTCCTTGAGCTGATTCAAAACGTTGGAAGAGTAGCAGGCTATAAAATCAACCCTCAAAAATCAACTGCCTTCCTTTACGCCAACAGTGAGAGGAAGGAGGCAATAATCAGGAAAGAAACTCCTTTCACAATAGCCTCAAAGAAAATAAAGTACCTAGGAATTAGCTTAACTAAGAATGTAAAGGACCTTTTTGATGAAAACTTTAAAACCCTAAAAAAGGAAATTAAAGCAGAACTAAGGAAATGGAAAAACCTCCCATGCTCCTGGATTGGAAGAATCAACATTGTGAAAATGACAATCTTGCCAAGAGCTATCTACAAATTCAATGCAATACCCATCAACATCCCAATGTCATTCTTTAAAGAAATAGAAGAGGCGATCCAAAATTTCATATGGAATAATAAAAGACCCCGTATAGCAAAAACACTTCTTAGCAGAAAGAACAGCGCTGGAGGAATTTCAATTCCAAACTTTAGACTCTATTACAGAGCTATAATTCTCAAAACAGCTTGGTACTGCCACAGGAACAGGCCTGAAGTCCAATGGAATAGAACTGCGGACCCAGATATTAAACCACAGACCTATGGCCACCTAATCTTTGACAAGGGAGCCAAAAAAATAGAATGGAAGAAAGATAGCCTCTTCAACAAGTTGTGCTGGCAGAACTGGTTAAACACCAGCAGAAAACTAAAGCTGGATCCTTCTTTGTCACCTTGCACTAGAATTAACTCCAAATGGATCAAAGACCTGGAGGTAAAAGCTGACACACTGAAAAGTTTACAGGAAGGAATAGGAGATACACTAGGCCTCCTTGGCACGGGTGGAAACTTTCTTAATAAGGACCAAGAATCACAACAAATCAGAGAAAGGCTGGATAAGTGGGACTGCATTAAACGGCGGAGCTTTTGTATGGCAAAGGACATAGCTAGTAAACTAATCAGGAAGCCTACAGAGTGGGAGAAGATCTTCACCAACCAAACAACGGACAAAGGCCTCATATCTAAAATATATCAAAAACTCAAAAAATTGAATCACTCCAAAACTAACCTCCAAAGTAACACCCATCCCATTAAAAAATGGGCCAAAGACTTAAAGAGAGTCTTCTCTGAAGAAGAAACAAAAATGGCCTATAGACACATGAAGAAATGCTCAACATCTCTGGTCATAAAAAAAATGCAAATCAAAACAACTCTAAGATTCCACCTCACTCCAGTTAGAATGGCCAGGATCAGGAAAACGAATGACAACAGATGCTGGAGGGGATGTGGCCAGGAGGGATCACTACTACACTGTTGGTGGGAGTGCAAACTCGTTCAACCACTATGGAAAGCAGTGTGGCAGTGCCTCAAAAGGCTAAACATAGACCTCCCCTATGACCCAGCAATTCCACTACTTGGCATTTACCCAACCACCCAGAAACAAGGACATACTAAATCCACTAGCACAACAATGTTCATTGCAGCACTATTCACCATAGCAAAGATATGGAACCAACCTAGATGTCCCTCAGTTGATGAGTGGATCAACAAGTTGTGGTATTTGTACACAATGGAATTCTATGCTGCTGTCAGAAAGAATGACATCGCCCCATTTGTTAGGAAACGGAAAGACTTAGGAAAAATCATATTAAGTGAAGTAAGCCAGACTCAAAGGAACTTAGGCTCAATGGTTTCCCTCATTCGTCATAATCAGTAGAAACCTTGGGCTCTACTAGCAGAGATTTGCAATAGAGCAAAATCTTGATACATAAGGACATATAATGTGAAGCTAATTGAAAGGACCTCCAGGATAGTGAAACAAAAGCCATATAATGAATGATTGTTGTCCTTAATGTACTATGTTGTCTCTCATCTCCTTTGCTGTCCCTTGGTTATCTCATATTGGTATAGTATCTCACTTTGTTATCTGACATATTGAATTTATTTGTATTTGGATATTTGAAATTTGATAGGGAAGAGGGGAAAACCAAGACGGGTGGGGGGTGTGGGGGGGGGAGGGATACGGGTACCAAGACATGTGAAAGGGTATCAATGTATGTGAATTAATGCACCTTCTATCTGGCAAATATCATGTAACCCTTTTACTAATTACAATAAAAAAAAGGAAAAAAAAGAAATTTAAATGCATTGATACGTTGAACAAAATGTGTCTGACCTGTGTAATTACAAATGAAACTTCCCACATTCCCTCAGCCCCAACCCACAGGCACTGAGAATGACATGACCAAAAGCAGATGTGAAATCACAATGAAGATTCAGAGACCCGGGTAGGGGCCTAGGGTCATCAAAGTTGTCCTAAGAAGCACCAACTCACCAAGCATGGAGGGAGAGAGACTACCCTTCCTCACACATGCCCTCACCCACTTCTCCAGGCCCCAGGATGATCAAAGTATGGATGAAACTTGATCACACTTGGAGAGAGGCCAGAGGCCTGGGCAAGGCCTGACTTCACCAGAACAAGTTCAAATGGAGTCCATCCAGACCATCCTGTGTTGGGCCATACCTATTAAACCTGTATTCACAATCCCAAGCTTCCAGTCTCTCCACATTTTACCCTGACCCTGTGCATTTTCTTCTCAAAGTGCAGCAAAGCCTGGAAATTGTGAAAATCAAAGGCTGAGGTGCTTGCCCAGCTTGGGAGAGACCCTGGAACACAATATCACAGGAATTCACCAAACAGAAATTAAATTACCTTTGTGTGTCTAATAAAATGATTATTGGACCTATACAATAAAAACAAAGATTTCTGTGCTGGTCCTGGAGCTTGAACTTAGGACCTAGGTGTTCTTCCTGACTAGTGTTTGTTCAAGGCTAATGTTCTACCACTTGAACTCCACTTTAGCTTTTTTACCCATACTTGGATATAAGGACCCTCAAGAACTTTCTTCCATGGCTAGGTGTGAACTGCAAACCTCAGATCTTGGACACCTTAGCAACTAGGATTACAGATCACCAAAACCTGGCAAAAAAAAAACAATGCTTTCCACACATCCCCTCACACCCTAACCCCCATGCGCCATGCAAGATGTGGGCTGGGAGCAACATGTGTTGGGATCCATACAGCCCATCCTACATTTGAGTGTACACCCAGATCCCACACTTACGATTGATTCAAAGGTTCTGGAATCTTCATCTTTTCTCATCACAGCACCTACAGTGAAAGGAGTCTCTGAAGAACAAATGCTCAGCATCCCGAGGCATCTCTTCCGCTGAGCCAGGATCTGGGGTAGAGCTGACAGAAGGAAAAAAAGAAAAAGCCATGTAGAACACACTTTCTGCTCCCACCTTCTGCTACCCCACCAAGCTCCTCATGAGGCAGATCCCAGGCCAGGCTTGAGGCAATGATGGCTTCCTGAGACCAACAGGGGACATGGCTCAGCATCAAGGTGCTTGTCTGGCTGGGAGGCATACTCCAAAATAGACAAAATCCTGATATGCCCAATAAAATGTGGACAGAGAGGACACAGGGAGGGACAGGAGACAGGGAGGGGACAGGAGACGGGGAGCTTTACCAGGTGGACAGAGGCCACAAGTGAGGGGGGAGCATTTCACGAGTGGACACAGAGCGGAAGTGGTGAGGGTGGGGGATCATTACGGAGCAGAGACCGGAAGTGGGGTGGGGAGCATTATGGGAGCGGACAGAGATGGGAAGTAGGGGGTGGGGAGCATTACGGGGGCAGAGACCGGAAGTGGGGGTGGGGGAGCATTATGGGAGCTGACTGACCGGAAATGGGGGAGCATTAGAGGGCCAGAACCAGAAGTGGTGTTGGGGGAGCATTATGGGAGCGGGAGTGGGGGAGGATTACCAGAGCGGACAGAGCCCGGAAGTCAGGCGGTGGAGGGGCAGCATCACAGGTCCAGTCTGCACTGACCACTTCCTGCCATGGCGGCAGCATCCTCGGACGTGGAATGAAAAAAGTAAAACAAAATAAAAGAGGAGGCGGCGGCGGGCAGGCGGCCAGGCCTCTCCACTCTCGACCAGGCCCTGGGCCTGCCGGCACTGAAAGCTCATCGCTGACTGGGAGCTGGCTCCGGAGGCCTGGCTTAGGCCAGGACTTCCCTTCAGGAAGAGCACGAAGGACGCACGGGGCGTGGCAGGCCCCACTTCACACACCTTCACAGCCACCACCCGCCCATGCCTTGTATAGACCAGTCAAGAAGCACCGCTTTACTTCAAGAGCCCCGGCCGTCCTCACGCACACATGGTGTCTGGGTAGGACAGCCTCCTTCAGGTGCCGCCCCACAAAGAAACGCTGCCGGCACCTTACAGGATGCGTGAAAAGACAACGGCCTCAGGCCGAGAGGGCCCCCCCCCCAGCTCTGTCGGCCCGGAACAAACCCTGCTCTCTCAGGGGAAGGCGGCCGCAATGGAGCCTCTCACAGGCCGACTAGTCCCAGGCAGAACCGCCCCAAACCAGTTCAGCGTCCTCGCCCCGCCCCCTGCCTCTCATGTCCTCGAGGAGGAGGGGCAGCAGCCCAGGCCCCATCTGCACTGACCGCTCCCTGCCATGGCGGCACCGTCCCAGGAGGCAGCGGCGGGCGGGTGTGCTGCCATGCCTGTCCACTCTCAACCAGGCCCCGGGCCTACACTGAAAGCTCACTGCTGACTAGGAGCTGGCTCTGGAGGCCTGGCTTAGGCCTAACATGACCAAAGCCACTTCAGAAGAGGAAAAACGAAGCAGCAGGCCCCAGCTCACACAACTTCACAGCCACCACACACCCAGGCCCCAGGCCTGCTTAGGCTAAAAAGCGCACCTCTGACTGGGAGCTGGCTCCGGAGGCCTGGCTTAGGCCTACAATGGCCTTCCTCACACACACGTGGCGTCTGGCTAGAGACAGCCTCCTTCAGGTGCTTCCCCATAAGAAACGCTGCCAGCACCTTACAGGACCGGTGAACAGGTAACAGACGCCCGGCCTGGGGCCAGCTCTGCAGGCCCCAGAACAAATGCCGCTCTCTCAGAGGAAGGCGGCCGCACTGGAGCCTCTCACAGGCCAACCGGTCCCAGTCAGAACCGCCAAGAACCAGTTCAGCGTCCTCTCCCCGCCCCAGACCCCTTAAGTCCTCACTCTGCCCCACCCCTCTCAGCCTCTGAACCTGCAAACCCCGGCCCTGACCTCTCACGTCCTCGCTCCGCCCAACCCCTCTCAGGTTGAACCCATAAACCCCACCTGCAACCCCTCAAGTCCTCACAGTGGAGGGGCAGCAGTCCAGACCCCGTTTGCTCTGACCCCTCCCTCCCGTGGCGGCACCGACCCCGGGCCTGGATGGAGGAAAATAAAACAAAAGAGGAGGCAGTGGTGGGTGGACTGCCACACCTGTCCACTCTCGACCTGGCCCCGGGCCTACACTGAAAGCTCACCGCTGACTGTGAGCTGCCTCTGGAGGTCTGGCTTGGGCCTAACATGTGCTCTTCAGGAAGAGCACGAAGAACGCACAGGGCTTGGCAGGCCACACTTCACACACCTTCACAGCCACCACCTGCCCATGCCTTGTATAGACCTGGCAAGAAGCACTGCTTTACCTCCAGAGCCCTGGCCTTCCTCACACACATGCAGCCTCTGAGTATAGATAGGCTCTTTCAGGTGTTTCCCCAAGAAGAAACGCTGCCGGCAGCTTACAGGCTGGGTGAACACACAACAGGCCGAGAGTGCCCCGAGAGGCCCCGGAACAAATGCCGCTCTCTCAGAGGAAGGCGGCGGCAGTGGAGCCTCTCACAGGCCAACTGGTCCCGGGCAGAACAGCCCAGAACCAGTTCAGCGTCCTCTCCCCGCCCCAGACCCCTTAAGTCCTCACTCTGCCCCACCCCTCTCAGCCTCTGACCCTGCAAGCCCCGGCCCTGACCTCTCACAACCTCTCACAACCTCGCTCCGCCCAACCCCTCTCAGGTTGAACCCATAAACCCCACCTGCAACCCCTCAAGTCCTCACAGTGGAGGGGCAGCAGCCCAGACCCCGTTTGCTCTGACCCCTCCCTCCCGTGGCGGCACCGTCCCCGGACCTGGATGGAGGAAAATAAAACAATAGAGGAGGCAGTGGCGGGCGTGCTGCCGTGCCTGTCCACTCTCAACCAGGCCCTGGGCCTACACTGAAAGCTCCCCACTGACGGAGCTGGCTCTGGAGGCCTGGCTTCAGCTTAACATGGCCGAAGGCCCTTCAGGGAGAGGAAAAATGAAGCTGCCCACCCCACATCTCCACACACTCACAGCCACCACGCACCAGGCCCCGGCTCTGCCTAGGCTAAAAAGCTCACCTCTGACCAGGAGCTGGCTCCAGAATCCTGGCTTAGGCCTAAGGGCCTTCATCTCACACATGCAGCGTCTGGGTAGAGATAGCCTCCTTCAGTCCCTTCCCCAAGAAGAAACGCTGCCGGCAGCTTACAAGACGGGTGAACACACAACAGGCCGAGAGTGTCCTGCCCTGCTCTCTAGGCCCCAGAACAAATGCCGCTCTCTCTCTCGCACTGGAGCCTTTCACAGGCGGACTGGTCCCAGGGCGAACTGACCGGAACCAGTTCAGTGTCCTCGCCCCGCCACTAACACCTCACGTCCTTGCTTCGCCCCACCCCTCTCAGCCTCTTAACCTGTAAGCCCCAGCCCTGACCTCTCACGTCCTCGCTCCGCCCAACCCCTCTCTGGCTGACACACAAGCCCCACCTGCAACCCCTCAAGTCCTCACAGTGGAGTGGCAGCTGCCCAAGCCCCATTTGCTCTGACCCCTCCCTCCCGTGGCGGCACCAGGCCTGGATGGAGGAAAATAAAACAAAAGAGGAGGCAGTGGTGGGCGGGCTGCCGCACCTGTCCACTCTCGACCTGGCCCTGGGCCTACACTGAAAGCTCACCGCTGACGGAGCTGGCTCCGGAGGACAGGCTTCAGCCTAACATAGGCGAAGCCCCTTCAGGAAGAGGAAAAATGAAGCAGCAGGCCCCACCTCATACACCTTCACAGCCACCACACACCAGGCCCCGGGCCTGCCTAGGCTAAAAAGTGCACCTGTGACTGGGAGCTGGCTCCGGAAGCCGGGCTTAGGCCTAATATGGCCTTCCTCACACACACGCGGCATCTGGGTAGAGACAGCCTCCTTCAGGTGCTTCCCCATGAAGAAACGCTGCCGGCACCTTACAGGACGGGCAAACAGGCAACAGACGCCGGGCCTCGGGCCAGCTCTGTAGGCCTCAGAACAAATGCCGCTCTCAGAGGAAGGCGGCCGCACTGGAGCCTCTCACAGGCCAACCGGTCCCAGTCAGAACCGCCAAGAACCAGTTCAGCGTCCTCTCCCCACCCCTGACCCCTCATATCCTCACTCCGCCCCACCCCTCTCAGCCTCTGAACCTGCAAACCCCGGCCCTGACCTCTCACGTCCTCACTCCGCCCAACCCCTCTCAGGCTGAACCCACAAACTCCACCTGCAACCCCTCAAGTCCTCACAGTGGAGGGGCAGCAGCCCAGGCCCTGTTTGCTCTGACCCCTCCCTCCTGTGGCGGCACCGACCCCGGGCCTGGATGGAGGAAAATAAAACAAAAGAGGAGGCAGTGGTGGGTGGACTGCCACACCTGTCCACTCTCCACCAGGCCCTGGGCCTTCTAAACTGAAAATTCACCGCTGACTGTGAGCTGCCTCTGGAGGTCTGGCTTGGGCCTAACATGTGCTCTTCAGGAAGAGCACAAAGAACGCACAGGGCTTGGCAGGCCACACTTCACACACCTTCACAGCCACCACCTGCCCATGCCTTGTATAGACCTGGCAAGAAGCACTGCTTTACCTCCAGAGCCCTGGCCTTCCTCACACACATGCAGCCTCTGAGTATAGATAGGCTCTTTCAGGTGTTTCCCCAAGAAGAAACGCTGCCGGCAGCTTACAGGCTGGGTGAACACACAACAGGCCGAGAGTGCCCCGAGAGGCCCCGGAACAAATGCCGCTCTCTCAGAGGAAGGCGGCGGCAGTGGAGCCTCTCACAGGCCAACTGGTCCCGGGCAGAACCGCCCAGAACCAGTTCAGCGTCCTCTCCCCGCCCCACCCCTCTCAGCCTCTGACCCTGCAAGCCCCGGCCCTGACCTCTCACAACCTCTCACAACCTCGCTCCGCCCAACCCCTCTCAGGTTGAACCCATAAACCCCACCTGCAACCCCTCAAGTCCTCACAGTGGAGGGGCAGCAGCCCAGACCCCGTTTGCTCTGACCCCTCCCTCCCGTGGCAGCACCGTCCCCAGCCTGGATGGAGGAAAATAAAACAATAGAGGAGGCAGTGGCGGGCGTGCTGCCGTGCCTGTCCACTCACAACCAGGCCCTGGGCCTACACTGAAAGCTCCCCACTGACGGAGCTGGCTCTGGAGGCCTGGCTTCAGCTTAACATGGCCGAAGGCCCTTCAGGGAGAGGAAAAATGAAGCTGCCCACCCCACTTCTCCACACACTCACAGCCACCACGCACCAGGCCCCGGCTCTGCCTAGGCTAAAAAGCTCACCTCTGACAGGGAGCTGGCTCCAGAATCCTGGCTTAGGCCTAAGGGCCTTCCTCTCACACATGCAGCGTCTGGGTAGAGATAGCCTCCTTCAGTCCCTTCCCCAAGAAGAAACGCTGCCGGCAGCTTACAAGACGGGTGAACACACAACAGGCCGAGAGTGTCCTGCCCTGCTCTCTAGGCCCCAGAACAAATGCCGCTCTCTCTCTCACACTGGAGCCTTTCACAGGCGGACTGGTCCCAGGGCGAACCGACCGGAACCAGTTCATTGTCCTCGCCCCGCCACTAACGCCTCACGTCCTTGCTCCGCCCCACCCCTCTCAGCCTCTTAACCTGTAAGCCCCAGCCCTGACCTCTCACGTCCTCGCTCCGCCCAACCCCTCTCTGGCTGACACACAAGCCCCACCTGCAACCCCTCAAGTCCTCACAGTGGAGTGGCAGCTGCCCAAGCCCCATTTGCTCTGACCCCTCCCTCCCGTGGCGGCACCAGGCCTGGATGGAGGAAAATAAAACAAAAGAGGAGGCAGTGGTGGGCGGGCTGCCGCACCTGTCCACTCTCGACCTGGCCCTGGGCCTACACTGAAAGCTCACCGCTGACGGAGCTGGCTCCGGAGGACAGGCTTCAGCCTAACATAGGCGAAGCCCCTTCAGGAAGAGGAAAAATGAAGCAGCAGGCCCCACCTCATACACCTTCACAGCCACCACACACCAGGCCCCGGGCCTGCCTAGGCTAAAAAGTGCACCTGTGACTGGGAGCTGGCTCCGGAAGCCGGGCTTAGGCCTAATATGGCCTTCCTCACACACACGCGGCATCTGGGTAGAGACAGCCTCCTTCAGGTGCTTCCCCATGAAGAAACGCTGCCTGCACCTTACAGGACCGGTGAACAGGCAACAGACGCCCGGTCTCAGGCCGAGAGTGCCCGCCCAGCTCTGCAGGCCCCGGAACAAATGCTGCTCTCTCAGAGGAAGGCGGCCGCAGTGGAGCCTCTCACAGGCCAACTGGTCCCAGGCAGAACCGCCCAGAACCAGTTCAGCGTCCTCTCCCCGCCCCTGACCCCTTATATCCTCACTCCGCCCCACCCCTCTCAGCCTCTGAACCTGCTAGCCCCGCCCCCAGACCACCTGTTCCGTGCCCTGGCTCCACCACCCTGGAGCTCTCCCTCCAAGCCCCGCCCTAGACCGCTGACCTCCGTTCCTCGTCCAGGCCCCACCCCCCGGTGCTCAGCCCCCCACAAGCCCCGCCCTTCTCAAGCCTCAGCCCCACTCCGGCTCCAGCCCGCCTTTTTCTCTGGCTGTTCTTCCCACTGCCTTTGGCTGCTCTCCTCTCAGCTCCTCCTCTTCCCCTTCCCACCTGGAGAGGCGGGGCGAACAGAGCAGCAGCCTGTGAACCAGGACAGTTTCCGGGGGTGATCTGCTTTGGTGGCCATGGACAGGGCTTGGAGTCTGTGCTCTGGGTTGGGCATGGGGGGACCCGCTGTCCGTTCTGGGTTGGTGGGGAGGAATCAGTTGCTCACCCAGGGGTGGGTGTGGAGGGACCCTGGAGGGCTCCAGATCCTGAGGCCGAGTGCCACCGCTTACTTCTACCCTGGGAAGCATGGAGGCCCAGATTGTGAGCACCTGGTAGGGAGAAATGGTTGACCAGTGTCTGAAACCCCACAGCTCCTCCAGACAGCCTGGAGGCTCAGTACTGGCAGAGGAAGACGAGCCCTGGCCACGGCCTCCCCTCCCAGCCCAGTTCTTCCCCCGAGGAGGTTCCCGCTTCACTGCCCACCTGCCAACCTGCCTGCCTAGCAGAAGACCTGAGATCAACCCCTGACTGTGCGGCAGCCCACGAGCCTTTGGGAACACCCTGCTGACACTGGAACTGGAGAGCCAATGGGACAGGCAGGCCCAGACCTTCCACAGACACTTACTAGGGACAGTCGCTTAGGGCCTTGCACGGCCTCTCTCGTGCATCCCGGATTATCAGTATGTTAGGGCGGGGCGTGGGGGGGGTGAGTGGAGAACACGGAGGAAACTAGACCAGAGAGCAAAGCAAGACAAGGAAAAACAGGCTGAATTGTTGATATTTCCAGTTTTCAGTTAGCAGTGGGGAAATAAACCTTTACAGAATCCAGTTGGTAAAGGATGAATTTAAATTAAAACATTCCATCTTCTGCCTCCATCAACCAATGTTTCCTTCAAAAATTTAAAACAGGGAGACACAGCAGCCACGTGTTCAGAGACAGCAAGCGCTGTCTCACAGCTTCCATCCAAGATTAGTTTATTTATTATTTTATTTCATAAACTGCAAAAACGAGTGAAAAAGGGAGAGAAGATGAGCTTGCACTCTCCCTCTCCTACCTCTTCCTGTCTTCTTCCTTCCCTCAATCCAACACACACACAGAATTAATGTAAGGAAAACTATGGATGTGTGACCACCACACTGTTCCACACATGGCGTTCACATGCCACACTGACATTTCCCATGTGAACAGCAGGGGACGCCCTCCGAGGTGCAGTGAGCTCGTCTTCCCACCCAAGGGCGCGCTGGACCCCTGCTCATCACTCTCCTCCCCTCCGTGGTGCAGTGAGCTCCACTACCCAACAGAGGGTGATCTGGGTGAATGCTCACTAATCTCCTCCCCTCCGTGGTGCAGTGAGGTCCACTTACCACCAGAGGGCGCGCTGAGCCTGTGCTCACTGTCCTCTCCTCTGTGAATTGACTAACTCTAACTCTCACTGTAGCCTAAGTTTGTGGGTTTCTGTGACCTTCTCAGCCGAGTCTTTGAATGTATTTTCTGAGTATATGGACTATCCTAACCCCTAGACCTCTCTACAGCCTCAAGATTTCCACTAAAGAAGGAATCCCAGCTTTTTTCCAATTTCTTTTTATTTCCAGTCCTGGCTTTGAGCTCGGGGCTTGAGTACTTGGACTTTCTCAAGGCTAGAGCTCTATCACTTGAGCTGAAGCCGACTTCTGGTTTTTTTCTATGTATGTGGTACAGAGGAATTGAACCCATGTCTTTGTGCATGCTAGGCAAGCACTGTACCAGAAGGCCAAACTCCCGGCCCTTCTTTCCGATTTCTATAGCAGAAATCATTTGCATCTTATGTGTTTTCATTACCCCCAGATTAAGCTGTTCACTCTACACTCCTTTTGACAGAAACAACTTTATTTGCGTATGGTGCCTATTTCACTAATGAGATGGTTTGAATAAGATATGTCCTCCACAGGCTCATGTGAAGAATGCTTACTCTCCAGATGGCGGTGGTATTTTCAAGGGTTTTCGAGGCTCCAGAATGGGGCCTAGCTGAAAGAAATTGTTCACCTGGGTCACATCACTAGGCTTTGCACTCAGGAGTTAGGTGCTGTCCTATAGCTTTTTCACTCAAGCCTTGCATACTACCGCTTCAACTCCACTTCCACCTTTTTGTTTCTGTTGTCAGCTGAAAGTCTGTCTCGTGGATTTTTCTACCCTATCTGGCTTTGAACTATCTCAGTTTCCTCAGTAGCTAGGATTACAAGCATGAGCCAGATGCCCTGCACAAGCCTCACCACTCACAAGATTATGCCCCACAACCCTGCTGTACAAGGGACCTTGAGAGACAACCCTCCTCCAAATCACATCAGCAATCACCCGTTGTTATAACTTAAGATATAAATTATTATGTAATTGTTTAAATTATTTTTTTCTTCATTGTAGAAGCTCCTAGAAGACTTAGCAGATCCCAGGACAGAAAAGGAAATGAATGAGTCAGTCTCTGAAAGTCTGAAGTATTTCCATTAGCCTTCACTCTTCGTATAAACCAGAAGATATGCAGTTTCCCGCCTAAAAAAGAGAGATTTATCAGCATAGTAAAATTAAACATCTGCGGTGAAAGGACAACAGGAATGAGGGTCAGCAAACTTCCAGGCTAGCGGAGCAAGTCTTCATCCAATCACCTACCACCCATCTCATTAAGGGAGAGAAAATAGTGACTTGAGAAAGTCACTTCTATGCTCTTGTGAGTTGGCAAATCTTCATCTACCCATCACCTACCATCCATCTCATCAAGGAGAGAATAGTGACCTGGAATACTCACTTCCATCCTCTTGTTAGCACAAATCACAGCCAGCCTGATGCTAGATGGCTCACACCTGAGGATCACAGCCTGGACAGAAAAATCTGTGAGACTCTAATCTGCAATAAACTACTCAGAAAAAGCCAGAAGTAGCACTGTGGTTCAAGTGGTAGAGCTCTAGTCTTGAGGACAAAGAATCCCAGGGATAGCACCCAGGCCCTGTGTTCAAGACCCATGACAAGCAAATTAAATAAATAAGATAAAATAAGGGGCCTGGAGTGTGGCCTAGTGGCAGAGTGCTTCCTTAGCATGCAGAAAGCCCTGAGTTCCATTCCTAGTACCACATACACAGAAAAATCTGAAAGTAGTGCCGTGGCTCAAGTGGTAGAGCACCAGCCTTGAAAAAGTGCAAGGGCAGTGCCCAGGCCCTAAGTACAAGACCCTAATCTGTCAAAAATAAACAAATAATTACACAAATAACATAAAATAATAAATCAGGGACAGGCAAATGATGAGAGTTGGAGTATAAGCCAACTCCAACCTTGTTTTTGGAAAACAACTTTTATTGGAACGCAGCCAATTATATTCATTCACTCATTCTTGTACTGTCTATGGCATCCGATGTGTTACAAAGTCAAAGGGAGTAACAGCTACAAAAACTGTGCCCCACAAACTCTGAAGTTCTTTCTCTCTAGCCATGGTCATGTAAAGTGTGCTAACCCCTGTTCTGGATCACAGCGGAGTCAATAAGCCAAAATTGGCTAAGAACAGGCACCTAAGAGAAATGCTCAGGATAAATGAAAGAAAAACAGGAAAAGTAGGTTAAAGGAGAGCATCAAACATAAACACCATTTAATCCATTAATTTAATTTTTAATTAATCAAGCCTCCTTCTGTGGTTGAGTATGCCCTCCAGTACCACCTCCAGTGCCATCATGGGCACATATAAAAACCTCTCTGCCTTAACTTTCTTCAGCTTTTCTTCTAGTTTCACCTCCGTAGCCATTAAAAGCATGTCTTCATGCTTACTGACTGCATGCCGCTAGGCCAGACTGGGAAAGATGAGAAAACTGGTCCTGTCCCTTGGTCTGCTAGGCACCATGACTCATACTTGTAATCCTAGTTATTCAGGAAGCTTGGACCTAAGGATTTATGTTCAAAGCCAGCAGAGCAGGAAAGTCTTTAATGCCCTTATCTCCTATTTCCCACCCAAAAGCAGGACGTGTGGTAGGGAGCTAGCATGAGCAAAAAAGCTCAGGGACAATGCCCACGACTAGACTTCAAACCTTAGAACCAGCACCAAAAATTAAAAAAAAAGAGTACATGCTGTAATGGGGTGGGGGGAGTCATATAAGCAAAAAAAAGTTTTTGGAAGTAATAAAGGAGGCATGCTCAAGAGGCAATGAGAGCAAATAAGATTTCCTACCAATCTGCTTGAGTGTATCATAAAGGCTTTGCACAGTAGAGAAGACCATGATTATGAAAGCACAAGGAGGCGTTTGCTCAGAGGTTAAATTAGGATCAGGTAATAAGAGGCCAGAAACCACATGGGCATAGTTACAGAAGATACTTCTACCTAAGCACTACTGAGGCCTTCATTCTCAGAGAAGTATGGTGTATGGGATGAGTGTTGAAAGATGGACAGAATGGTTTAGTAACTAGGGAATGCTCAGAAGAAAGGCAATAATTCATCCATGCATCTTTCATAAAGCTCTGAGAACCCAACGCACGCTGTCACGCATGTGCTTCTCTTACCAGCGGTAGTAATGACTCCCGTACGTGCACTGGATGTCTTCCCAGGACACCTGGAAGAACACACACAGACGACAGCAGCAGCTAGTTGGTAGCTAGGAAGTGTTCAGGGAATACAGGGCTCTGTAATCTGCCCATTAGACTCCTATAAAGAAGCCCACTGTGATGAGAGCTGGTGACACGATGCCCTGTATAACAATGCCCTCTGTAATGTCCTCAGTCATCTTTAAACTCTTACACTTATGCCCCCAGAGTTTTATCTTGCATCTTTCTAATTTCTGGTTTCATAAGTTTCCTACCGAGCAAAAAACATCAAGGCACTGGACCCACAGGGCCAGAAACCTAAACACTGAAGCAAGCAGACTCTTAGAAAGCAGTAAACCAGCTGGGCACTGGTGGCTCAGGCCTGTAATCCTAGCTACTCAGGAGGCTGTGGTTCAAAGCCAACCCAAGCAGGAAAGTCAGTGGGACTCCAATTCACTACTCAGAAGAAGCTGGAAATGGCACTGTGGCTCAAGTGCTACCATGCTATCCTTGAACACAAACAGGTTTAGGGATAGTACCCAGGCCCTGAGTTCAAGCCCCAGGACTAGAAAAAAAAAGCATTAAATCTAGATAGAGGAACAGCTTTGAACCACAGAACTCCCCAGCTCCTACACACAAAATAGAAGGCCATACTGTGTCTTCAACTCTGCTGAGGGTTTATTAGCGATGGCTAATTCAGAACAAGAGAGCATGTGGACGGTAAGTCTCACCCAGCCAACACTGGAGTCGTTGAAGCAGAACCATTTTCCATCCACTGCATTCTGGATATAAGCACAATAGTGACCAAAGTCGGCCATCCTGACATGGGCGATCACAGCAAAGAGTTCATACTGCCCTCAGGCTGGAAGAAGACAAGGCTCTCAGTGATTTATCCCGCATTCCCCAGCCCTAGTCTTGAAGGAAGCATGTTTTGCCATGCATTTGTTACTGCTCTGTGCTAGGCACTGGTACTTCAAAGGTCCTAGAGAAAAGTCCTTGACCTGGAGACTCTCATAGCTACTTAAAAGGAAACATTATGAACCAGAACTGTAATGGCTTGCTTTATATTGGATACATGTTTACAGTAAGTAGGGATGGTCAATCTTTGTCCCCTGAGAAAAGTGGAAACCCCCAGGAAAAGACCTGTTTTAACCCCCAAGAAAAGAAGGGTCGATAACAATGGCAGACCAGTTATCCAAAGGGAATTTGTTTTGTTTTGGTTTGGGTTTGGTTTAGTTTGGGGAAGGGTTTAGGGGGGGGGGGATTCTGGAGCCTTTGTTTTATCTTGGTCTCTTCTTTTTTTGCCAGTCCTGGGGTTTGAACTCAGGGACTGAGCACTGTCCTTAGGTTTTCTCAAGGCTAGAGCTCTACCACTTGAGCCGCAGCACCACTTCCAGCCTTTTCTATGAAGGTGGAACAGAGGAATCAAACCAGGGTCTTCGTGCATAATAGGCCAGCACTCCACCAACAGACCACACTTCTGGCCCCTTTCTTTCTGCTCTTGTGAGACAAGGTCTTACCATGTCACCCAAGCTGGCCTTGAACCAATGATCCTCTGGCCTGTGTCTCCCCACTGCAAAGACTATAGGCAGTGCCACTATACTTGGTAAAATAGATAAATAAATAGTCTGCCTGAAATACACCTGCGCTCCTGTGACTCTCAACAACCTGAGGACCACCTGTCTTCCTCGGTACTCCCCTGGCCTGGCCAGCAAACAGCATCCATTCTCAGATGAGAGCAGTGCTCAGAGGAGGCAGACCTCACTGCCTGAGACGCTGCCCTTCCTCAGCCAGTGTGCACCCAGCACAGCTGCTCACCTCACCCCCAGTGGAAGCCAGCAAGAGACCCAATCACTGGCCTTGGCTGGTAAGAACCTGGACCTGGAGAATTCTCGAGTAGGTGCCATCTAACAGCTGAGGGGTTAGAGCAGCTGAGCCTGAAGGAAGTCCTGTCTGTGAGATGGATCCAGAAGTGTGGGAATACCTCACCTGCTCCGTGGCCTCACTGAGGTCTTGTTGCTCAGTCAAGAAAACATGACTGAGATCCAAGGTCTGGGGGAAATGCAAGGAGTGGCAGATTTTCTCAGTCTTTAAATTTCTAATGGAGAATCGCATAAGGTGAATGGCCAAAGTTTGGGGCAAATGCATCATCTCCAAGACCTGCAAAAGCAAAGATCATGTGAAATGGCAGGGCTGGTGGTTTACTCTTCTCCACAGGAAGAGGAGTATAGGGACACATTGCAGGGCTAAAGGCTCCCATCGGTGACTCTGTTCAGCTCCTCTGAGATTCAAGTGACACTTGACTGTCACAGCACTACAGATCTCAGACAGAAGCCATGAGCTTCCCAGGGCCACACACAGGTCCTTGAAACCCTAGGAGCAGGCATCTGTCGTAGGGAGCTGGTCTAAAACTGGAGAGAAAACCGCACCTGCCCCTGCCCTTCTCCTCTCTTTGAAGCTACATGGGAAGCCCAAGGACCCCGGCACCAGCCCCACCAGGACCCCACCCCACCCCGCATCATGAAGGGCACTGAAGGTGTCTGGGAAGCCTTGGCCAGGAAACCCACAGTGGAAGTATTTGAAGTACCTGGTTTCCACGTGTCTTCAACCCGTAGTTATCACAGAACCACTTGCTTCTGTTGGCTAACTCCCTAGGGTGGAAAAAGCAGCACAGGGCATCTTCCTGCCCGGTGGAGGGGAACAGGGACAGGCAATGTTAGCAGACCCTTTCCATCAAGAAAGCAGCCTGCCCCCGAAGGTGAGGGTTCAAGCTTTGCTTCTACTTTACTGCTACATGTGCCAGGATCTTCCATGAATAGGAGGGGAAAAAAACGGGAGGGGCCCTTGTTAGTAGAACAGTATAAGAAAAGTAGAAATAGGAGAGAGAATGTTTTCTGATCAATGAAATTGGCCCTTTAGAGCTATGCAAGTGAAACAGAATTATTTTTTATATTAAGGGGAAGTGACGCAAACAACAGGGCACTGGCAAAGTGGAGTGTGAGGATTCACCAGGTCTCACCAGCGTTTTCAGAGGTTTTGAGTCCATGTCACACAGAGGAAGAGGGAGGGTCGGCATACAGCTGGTCCTACTGCTCTCTCTGGTACAGCTGAGGCAAACCAAGGAATCCTTGACCTGCATTGTGTACAGGGCCTGCAGCTTCTCCACCTGGAAGAAGGAGCCAAGGACAGGTTAGGCTGGTGTCCAGAGCTGGACCTGTTAGACTGCCTAGCCCCTCACGCTGGTTGCCCTGCACACAAGGGTGCAGTGGGTGGGGGAAGAACACCGGGTTTCTGGGAACCCTCTCTGCACGTGGCATAAACAATGGTGAGAGACTTCTACGGGTCCTCTGACTCTTCTAGCTTCAGGAGCTTACCAAGTCCACATCAGGTATTTGATCCTTAATTAGGTTCCAGAACGTGAGGTAAAGCTGAGCGGCATCATGCTGGGCAAACACTGGTTAGAAAGAAGTAACAGCACAGTAGTGAGGGCGCTGGAGACGTCCCAGGACCAGACGCCCTGGCTGCACCAACACTCACCACTTGACTTTTACTCTTTCCCCAAAGGTCAGTATGTACTACTATGAGCCACTCAGGACACAAAAGTATTCTTGGTCCTGAATTGGACAGTTCCTCTTAAACTTATGACACCAGAATGGAACAGGGCTCAAAGTCTGCAACCCATCCGCTCTACATGCTCTGAAGGATCTGCTAAACTGGAAGCCTAGATGGAAAGGGAAAACCCTGCCACAGAATAGCCAGAGCAGGAACTGGGTCAACTGCGGGATCCAGGAGAGGCAGAGCGCGTTCTGACACGCCGGCTGTGCTCTCCGACACCAGCAGCAGAAACAGCAGCTGCCCGGCAGGGCCAGGGTGGACACACTGGGTTCCAGGAGGACAGACCACCTCCGGGGATGTCCACTGCATGGGGCCAGCCACACCTCACCCCAGCAGCTGCCCTCGCTCCCTGACCACAGGACACTGCACCCGGAGCACGCCCAGTCACGCCAGAACTCCAAATGGACCCAGAGACGACAACACTGCAGCTAAAATCTTGCTGATAGAGCCAACACGCATTCATCCTCAGAAAGACAAAACACAAGAAAAAACCTTTTTCTTTTTTAATACTGGTTCTGCAGGCTGAGCTCAGGGCCTGGGCACTGGCCCTGAGATTTTGGCTCAAGGCTAATAGTCTACAACTACAGCTAGAGCCCCATTTCTTTTTGGTAGTTAATTGGAGCTAGGAATCTCGTGGACTCTCTTACCTGGATGATTTCAAACGGTGATCCTAATATCTCCACCTCACAAGTAGCTAGGATTACAGGCGTGAGCCACAGGTGCCTGACTTTCTTTTTAATGTTTTACCCTTTATCCCTTTTGCGAATTGTCATTCTCTGTAGTTTTTCTTTTCACTTTACCTGTCTTACACTTACAAAGCATTCTACTATACATTTATTCTACCGTCTTTTTTCCTTCTTACTTTATCCCTAGCTTTCCTTGCCCTAGCAATTCTTTACTTATTTTGGGTATGTGTATGTGTGTGTGAGAGGCATGGGACTTGAACTCTGGGCCTGGGCACTGTCCCTGAGCTCTTCAGCTCAAAGTTAGTGCTCTACCACTTGAGCCACTGCCCCGACTTCCAGTTTTCTGGTGGTTAATTGGAAGTAAGAGTTCCATGGACTTTCATGCCTGGACTGGCTTTGAGTAGTGATCCTCAGATCTCAGCCTCCTGAGTACCTAGAATTACAGGCATGAGCCACTGGCACCCAGTCATCTTTTATTCTTCCAGTCTCCTGCTGTATATATAAGAACAGTTCTCACATACCACTGAACTTTACTTACTGTAAATATTTGGTCAGTTATTGAATCAATGAGATTGTTAGTACTAAGTTATATCCCTAAGCCAGAGTAAAAAATGGATTATCAGGGCTGACTGTTTGGCTTAGTGGTAGAGTGCTTGCCTAGCATGCACGAAGACCCAGGTTTGATTCCTTGGTACCACATACATAGAAAACGCTGGAGTGGTGCTGAGGCTCAAGTGGTAGAGCTCTAGCCTTGAGAAAAGTCCAAGGACAGTGTTCAGGCCCTGAGCTCAAGCCCAGGACTGGCAAAAAAAATGGATTATCAACCCAGATAATACCCATTTCTGTCAGAATACAAATTTTCAATGGAAATTTTTCAAACAACCATTGAGTTTAAATGAGTAAATTGTTTTTTTTCCTTTAACACAGGGCCTGGACATTCACTGTCTTTGAGCCTTTGTTCCAAGGCTAGCCCTCTACACTGGAGCCACAGCACCCTTAGAGCTTCTTCTGAGTAGTTTATTGGAGATAAGTGTCTCACTGGACTTCTCTGCCTGGCTGGCTTTGATCCGTGATCCTCAGATCTCAGCCTCCTGAGTAGGTAAGATTGCAGGCGTGAGCCACAGGCACACAGCTGAGCAAATCTTAACATAGGAACACAGTAGGTATGAAAAGACATGACACCTCAAAAAAGTCAACAGTCACACACAAAGGATCAGAATCACAGTGAACTAGAGGAGGACCGAATCACTGAGCTGAAGTGGTGATAGAATGAGCAATGAGAATTGATCATTCTCAATGGCATCAGAGAATACTGCCCATCTGAACCTTCTCTCCTCCTCCATCTCCCCTCCCCTCAGCTGCCCCTCCTCCCTCTTCTCCCTCACTCTCTTCTTCTCCCCTCTTTCCTCTACCTCCCACAATTTCTCTCTGGCTTCCACCCTGCTTAGAGGAGCCACTGCTTAGAGGAGATCTTACATGGCACACTGTATTTCTGGAGACAGTATGCAAGCTTCACGGGTCGCACTGCTTTCTGCTGGCTGTCCGGCATCTTCTCTAGCAGTAAAAGCAGCTGGAAGGGGACGCTTCTTTCTTGCTATTCTGCTCCTTTTGGCACCGCTATCCTGTCAAGTAAGAACAACCAGGAGCCTTCCCCCCCACACACTATTCTCCTTGTGAGGTGAGCATTACATCACTTGGAGAAATTTCCATCTCCAGGCTATGCCCTTCCCGGGAATTACATCTGACAGAGGATGGGGTACCTTAGGTAACTAAGGTCAAGAAGGGCCCCATGAGGGTTGTGCAGAGAACCCTCTAGAGAGGGGGAATCAGTCCCACTCCCCCCCAGCTCCATAGTCACATTACAGTGAAAGGTAACATGTATGCTCAAGGGTAGAACAGAGGGATGGATAAACTGTGCACTCAAGTGCAAAACAGGACCAGCAGAGTGGGAACAAGCAGAGGGGGGCAGGGACAGTGTGAAGGAGGGCAAGTCCAGGCAAACTGGTTCCTGTGCATGTATGAAAAGAGAGTAAGGAAGGCTGCTATTGTTTAAAATGAAGGGGGGGGCATAAGAAAGGGAATAAAAGAGGTAAATCTGACCAAAGTATATTAAGTATGGTAAGGCCATAGTGACACCTTTTTGTACAATGAAAATACACTAATAAAAAGGTTGAAATGGCTGGGCACGTGGCTCATGCCTGTAATACTAGCTATTCAGGAGGCTGAGATCTGAGAATCAAGGTTCAAAGCCAGCCCAAGCACAAAAGGACCTGAGACTCAAGAGGGCGGTAGCCTTGAGCTGAAGAGCTCTGAGATAACACCCAGGCCGAGGTCAAGCCCTGTGACCGATGGGGAAAAAAGAGGTTAAAATGAGAAGAAAATAACTCATTATTTATTAATATTTGTCTTGAATATCCAGTTCTTTATAATGTCTTGGAGGTTTTTTTTTCTTTTTCCAGTCCTGGATCTTGATCTCAGGCCCTGGGCACTGTCCTTGGGTTTTCTAAAGACTAACTTTCTACCACTTGAGACACAGTACCACTTCCAGCTTTTTGTGCGTATGGAACCCAGGGCTTCATGCATGCTAGGCAAGCACTCTATCACTAGGCCATGTGCCCAGCATGACTTGAACTTTTAAAGGCCTTTCAGAAATTCCCAGAAAAAGAATCTTTTTCAGAACATTCTGGGCCTACATGTACAGCAAGCAGCAAAAAGTCCAGCCTGAAGCACTCAGGCTGACAAAGATAGGTTCTGGAGAGAAAGGACAACAGAAAAGATAACAATGTATTTGGGCAGTAGTTCATTTACTTATGGGCATCCCTCACTTCTTTATTCAGTGGAGAAAAGGCGACAGGTCAGGGCCAAAGAGAAAGACTGCTGAAATTTGTCTATGCATACACACACTGGTCTCAATGACTTTCTGCAGTACTGCTCTAGTCCCAAGTCCCTTTTTATCAAACCAGCGCTGAAAATTAAAGCTGTAGGTTAAAATCCCAACCAATTGGCGGGGTTGTGGAGAAAAAGGAACCCTACTACATTGCTGGTGGGATTATAAACTAGTTCAGCCACTCTGGAAAGCAGTGTAGAGGTTTCTTTTTTGGGGGGGGGGCCAGTTCTGGGCTTGGGCTCAGGGTTTGAGCACTGTCCTTGGACTTTCTCAAGGCTTCAGCTCTACCACTTGAGCCTCAGCACCAATTCTGGCTTTTTTCTATGTATGTGTTACCTAGGAATTGAACTCGGGACTTCGTGCATGCTAGGCAAGCACTCTACCACTAGGCCAAACTCCCGGCCCCATAGAGGTTTCTTAAATAACTGAAAATTGACCTTCCCTACGATCCCACCATACTACTTCTGGGCATTTCTCCTGAACATCATAAGCCAAGATATGATAAGGACACCTGCTTAGCTATGTTTATCTCTACACTATTCACAATAGCCAGGCAATGGAAACAATCCAGATGCCCTACTGCAGATGAATGGATACAGAAAATGTGGCATATATATATACAATGGACTTCTACATAGCCAACAGACAAGATAAAATAATGGCATTCGCAGGGACGTGGATGAATCTAGAGCAAATCATGTTGAGTGAGACAAGTCAAGACCAAAGGGAAAAAAGGCGCATGGTATCCTTAATATGTGGCTATTAGATCCAAACAGTACAAGAACGAGGACTCAATATGTTCATACCCAATGCTATGGACATGGTATTGGAAATATAAACACAACTACATAGACATAAAAACCTATGACTCTATAGACATAATGTTTTATTTCATAAATTAAAATTAGCCTAATTTTGATTATGTTCTAAAACCTAAGTGCCAGTGATTGTCTATAGAGATTCACTCCTTGAATACTCGTTTGTTAAACATGTCATTTGAAATATGATGTAAAAATCAATGTTAATAAATTCTTTAATAAAGAAAATCCCCAACCAAGTGTTTCTAAAGTACCAGCGGCTAGGCATAGGAGGTGTGTCTGCCTTGGCAGACTGAAACAGTAGGAAAGGAGGAAAGGGGGTAGGGGAAGAGAAAAGAAAGGAGCAAATGTCCAGACTCCAACCAGGCCACCTGAACATAGATAACTGAAGATGACACCAAGCATGTGTACATTTCTTAAACACTCCTGCCAGGTCCCAGGGGCTCACAGCTGTCATCCCAGCTTCTTGAGAGGCTGAGACCTGAGAATCATGGTTCACAGTCAATCCCAGGCAGGAAAGTCAGAGATTCTTAGCACCAATGAACTATCAAGAAAGCTAGATAGAGCAGAACCCTTGAGCACGAAAAACACTCAAGGGAAGCACCCAGGCTCTGAGTTCAAGCCCCAAGACAGACAGACAGACAGACAGAGACAGAGAGAGACAGACAGACAGACAGACAGACAGACAGACAGACAAGCAGGTAGGTAGGCAGGCAGGCAGGCAGGCATAGACAGAGACAGAAACAGATATACACACACACACACACACACACACACACACACACACACGCGCGCGCGCGCACACGTGCATGCACCCTTAAGTGATTCTAATTTGTAGCCCAGAATACACAGGGAAGTATTTCCCTATTCTGGCAATTTATGACAGAAAGCTCTAAAAGTCCAGGTCACTATGAAAAAATAAATAAATCCACAATTTTATGACCATGAATAAAAGTCTTACCTCTTCAATATCTTTGTGAAGTCCAGGTTCATACTGAATACCTGAATCAGGGCGTTAAGACAACAAGTATTTCCAATGTTGTGTAAACCAACTGGGCCTGTAAAGGAGCAAGAATATAATGCCAAAGGAAAGATAAAGCATTCAATAAAAATCAGATGTTTTCCTAGAGTCTACTAAGGCCATGAAATGTAAAATTCTCTCTGAGATACAAAGAATTTACTAGGGAACTTTTAAATAATTAGGAGAGAAGATATCAAGAATGAAACTTTGGAATGGTAACTGATGAAATAAGTTTGAATAGCCTATTAGAAAAAAAACAGATGTCACAAAAAGAGTATTATTCACTGAAAAGAAGTAGTAGTACACACATTTATAGAAAGAGAAAATCAAAAAGCAAATACTGGGGCCAGGAGTTTGTCCTAGTGGTAGAGTGCTTGCTTAGCATGCATGAAGTCCTGGGTTCAATTCCTCAGTACCACACATACAGAAAAGATTGGAAGTGGTGCTGTGGCTCAAGTGGTAGAGCTCTAGCCTTGAGGAAGCCCAAGGATAGTGCCCAGGCCCCAAGTTCAAGACCCAGGACTGGCAAAAAAAATTACTGAATGCTTATCTGAGGGATTCGTGGGTCCTCGGGGCTCTGGGACAGGAGAAATGTCAGCCTGTCTGTGTCTAACTCCAGTGGAAGAGTCCCCACCACAGCGATGGGGAGGAAGAACGCCAGGCATCCGCGCTACTCAGGAGGCTGAGATCTGAGGATCAAGGTTCAAAGCCAGCTTGGGCACTAAAAACAGTGAGACTCTTATCTCCAATTAACCTCTAGAAAATAGGAAGGGGGCTGTGGCTCAAGGGTTGGGCGGTAGCCTTGAGCTGAAGAGCTCAGGGACAACGCCCACGCCCAGTGTTTAAGCCCCATATCCCACAAAAAAAAAGAAAAGAAAAGAAAAGAAAGAAAGGAGGGAGAGGAAGGAAAAAACAAACAGGACAGCTCTGAGTGAGGAAGGTTCACCTCCTGCAACATTTCTAGTCAAGTGATGAAAAACCAAAAACAACTTTAGGGGCTATTAGCAAACATGACACACTAGCAACCAATCTCCCAGCCATAAGCTCAGCTGCTCTCAAAGATGAGCCGTTGAAAAGGGGAAGAACGCAAAAAAAAGAAAGAAAAGAAAAAAGAAAAGTAAAAAAGGGAGAATGCGGGTGATCTCAAAATTCCTGTGGAAAAGGCTTTGGTGCCTATCAGAGGAAGACATAAAAATGTGAAAAGCTTAATATGTGGCTATTAGATCCAAGCAGTACAAGAGCGAGGACTCAATATTTGCATATCCAATGCTATGGACACGGTATTGGAAATATAAACACAACTACATAGACATAAAAACTATGACTCTACAGACTCTACAGGATGGCTACTATCTGCCACACATTCATTGAAAGCAATGTCACAGGTTACCTCACCCAGTCCTCCCAACCTGCTAGGCTAGAAACTGCTCGCTCCATTTCAGATGTAGAAATTGAAGTACAGGAGACAAGGACCTACTAATCACAGGCTCTCAGGCTTCGGACTACTGTCAGTGAGAAAAATGTTGCTGCACAGTGAGAAAGAGAGAAATGAGGCTCTCCTGGCCGTGAGGGTAGTTCCAGGGACTGAGATGTTCTCTTAGCTGCACTCTCTTCTTTCTCTCCATGCTGTTGTCTTCTGTCTCGTTAAGTGCTCCTGGGCAATGCTGAGACTCAGCCAGGATTGACTGGCAATTCTTCCTCAGGAACCCAAACACCTTGCCCATTAGTAATCACCCTAAAATCCCCAGGCCAAGGATGCCTGGATGGTGCTCAAGACGCCACAATTTTACCACCAGCAAGGGTTTCCGTGAGCCAGGGACAGAAGAACGTCTGTGAAAAAATATAGCAGAGAGGCAAGGAACAACATCTTTCATTCAGTTCTGATTCCAAACAGATGGTTCTCAGTGAGGGTGGCCCCTGTGAGGAGCTGGAGCACAAAACTCTAAATCTGGAAATACCATCATGCTGGACACCAGCCCTTGGACCCTCACATTTCCATTTGTTCCTGCTCAGAATGAGCTGCCATTTCCTAACACTGAACCACCTCCCCCACCCCTGTATCTCCACTTTCAACATCAGCCATAGGGTCCAGACCAGAGTTATATCCATGTTCCTCACACTCAAACCCTGCCAATCATAAGGGCTGTCTATCACACCAGACAACTGCTGCTGGCAGACTCCTTGCTCTCCACACCATGGGCTGCCTGGAATACACCTACAGACAACCAAGTCCCGATACAGTTCCTGCCTTTGGAAGACATGGAAAGTCACACAACATCTACATACATGCAACCCATGGTATGAAGGCTTTGGACTAACACATGAAAGCCCTACATGTGGCTTTGACATTGTTACTCAGCAAAGACACAGAAAAAGACAATGTAGTAAGGATATACAATGAAATAAACTATTAAGTGACCACAATAATGAATTCCTGTCATCTGTGTCAATGTAGATAATTCTAGATGACATAATATTAAGTGAAATAAGTCAGGTACAGAAAGACAAAAGTTAAAGTATTATTTATACGTAAAAGCTAAAAAGAAAAAATTAATGTCTCCGAAGGACAGAAAAGAGGTTACCAGACACTGGAAAGCTTAGAGGGTGAGGAGTGATTGATTATTAGTGAAGAAAAGGCACTGCTAGGTACAATAACTTCTAACATTCTATAGCATATTTCAAAACATTCTATGGCATATTTCAAAACAGCTAATGTTTCCAGTGCAAAAGAACAATACTTGAGATGATAGAAATGTCAGTTACCCTGACCTGATCACCCACACTGTACAAAATTATTGAAATATTAAACTAGATTCCTTAAAATAAATTCATGTGCAAATTAGAATGTCCAATATGTATTTTAAATGTAGTTGTAAACCACTGTTCCTCTTACAAAGCTCAAACTACAGGACTTTAGCTAATGTAAGAATGCTGGCAGGCACGGGCCGGGAGTTAGGCCTAGTGGTTAAAGTGCTTGCCTAGCATGCATGAAGACCTGGGTTCGATTCCTCGGTACCACATACATAGAAAAAAAAAGCTGGAAGTGGTGCGGAGGCTCAAGTGGTAGAGCTCTATCCTTGAGAAAGTCCAAGGACAGTGCTCAGGCCCTGAGCTCAAGCCCAGGACTGGCAAAAAAAAAAAAGAATCCTGGCAGGCAGCATTGATCAGCAGAAAGCAGGATAATACCACCACGTGTTCAAATGGGATGGCCCGCACCTCAGAGGGGCAAAAGAAAGGTTCAGGCTGGCTGCAAAGGACCTGGAGGAAGGCAACAGATCAAAGGAAGGGAAGTGAAACTGATCTCTCGGAGAGCGGCCCAGAGAGTACAGCTGAAGGATGAGACTGTGCACACATCCACCAAAGAAGAGACTGAGATCTCTGTGACAGGCCCAGAGAATACAGCTGAAGGATGAGACTGTGTACACATCCACCAGAGAAGAGACTGATCTCTCTGTGACAGGCCCTGCCTGAGAATACAGCTGAAGGATGAGACAGTGCACACATCCACCAGAAAAGAGACTGATCTCTCTGTGAGAGGCCCTGAGAATACAGCTGAAGGATGAGACTGTGTACACATCCACCAGAGAGGAGACTGATCTCTCTATGAGAGGCCCTGAGAATACAGCTGAAGGATGAGACTGTGCACACATCCACCAGAGAAGAGACTGATCTCTCTGTGACAGGCCCTGCCTGAGAATACAGCTGAAGGATGAGACTGTGCACACGTCCACCAGAGAAGAGACTGATCTCTCTGTGAGAAGCCCTGAGAATACAGCTGAAGGATGAGACTGTGTACACGTCCACCTGAGAAGAGACTGATCTCTCTGTGAGAGGCCCTGAGAATACAGCTGAAGGATGAGACTGTGCACACGTCCACCAGAGAAGAGACTGATCTCTCTGTGAGAGGCCCTGAGAATACAGCTGAGGGATGAGACTGTGCACACATCCACCAGAGGAGAGACTGATCTCTCTGTGAGAGGCCCTGCCTGAGAATACAGCTGAAGGAGGAGACTGTGTACTTGTCCAGCAGAGAAGAGACTGATCTCTCTGTGACAGGCCCTGAGAATACAGCTGAAGGATGAGACTGTGCAAACGTCCACAGGAGAAGAGACTGATCTCTCTGTGAGAGGCCCTGAGAGTACAGCTGAAGGATGAGACTGTGTACTCATCCACCAGAGAAGAGACTGATCTCTCTGTGAGAGGCCCTGAGAATACAGCTGAAGGATGAGACTGAGCACACATCCACCAGAGAAGAGACTGATCTCTCTGTGAGAGGCCCTGAGAGTACAGCTGAAGGATGAGACTGTGCACACATCCACCAGACAAGAGACTGATCTCTCTGTGACAGGCCCTGCCTGAGAACAGCTGAAGGATGCGACTGTGCACACGTCCACCAGAGAAGAGACTGATCTCTCTGTGAGAGGCCCTGAGAATACAGCTGAAGGATGCGACTGTGCACACATCCACCAGAGAAGAGACTGATCTCTCTGTGAGAAGCCCTGAGAATACAGCTGAAGGATGAGACTGTGTACACGTCCACCAGAGAAGAGACTGATCTCTCTGTGACAGGCCCACAGAGTACAGCTGAAGGATGCGACTGTGCACACATCCACCAGAGAAGAGACTGATCTCTCTGTGAGAGGCCCTGAGAATACAGCTGAAGGATGAGACTGTGTACTCATCCAACAGAGAAGAGACTGATCTCTCTGTGACAGGCCCTGAGAATACAGCTGAAGGATGAGACTGTGCACACATCCACCAGAGAAGAGACTGATCTCTCTGTGAGAGGCCCTGCCTGAGAATACAGCTGAAGGATGAGACTGTGTACTCGTCCACCAGAGAAGAGACTGATCTCTCTGTGAGAGGCCCTGAGAATACAGCTGAAGGATGAGACTGTGCACACGTCCACAGGAGAAGAGACTGATCTCTCTGTGACAGGCCCTGCCTGAGAACAGCTGAAGGATGCGACTGTGCACACGTCCACCAGAGAAGAGACTGATCTCTCTGTGAGAGTCCCACAGAGTACAGCTGAAGGATGAGACTGTGTACTCATCCACCAGAGAAGAGACTGATCTCTCTGTGAGAGGCCCTGAGAATACAGCTGAAGGATGAGACTGTGCACACATCCACCGGAGAAGAGACTGATCTCTCTGTGACTGGCCCTGCCTGAGAATAGAGCTGAAGGATGAGACTGTACACACATCCACCACAGAAGAAACTGATCTCTCTGTGAGAGGCCCTGAGAGTACAGCTGAAGGATGAGACTGTGCACACATCCACCAGAGAAGAGACTGATCTCTCTGTGACAGGCCCTGAGAATACAGCTGAAGGATGAGACTGTGCACACGTCCACCAGAGAAGAGACTGATCTCTCTGTGAGAGGCCCTGAGAATACAGCTGAAGGATGCGACTGTGCACACATCCACCAGAGAAGAGACTGATCTCTCTGTGAGAGGCCCTGAGAATACAGCTGAAGGATGCGACTGTGCACACATCCACCAGAGAAGAGACTGATCTCTCTGTGAGAAGCCCTGAGAATACAACTGAAGGAAGAGACTGTGCACACATCCACCAGAGAGGAGACTGATCTCTCTTGAGAAGCCCTGAGAATACAGCTGAAGGATAAGACTGTGCACACATCCACCAGAGAAGAGACTGATCTCTCTGTGAGAGGCCCTGAGAATACAGCTGAAGGATGAGACTGTGCACACATCCACCAGAGAAGAGACTGATCTCTCTGTGACAGGCCCTG
Source organism: Megascapheus bottae (assembly GCF_031878675.1). NCBI lineage: Eukaryota > Metazoa > Chordata > Mammalia > Rodentia > Geomyidae > Megascapheus > Megascapheus bottae. The sequence goes on from NW_028327667.1 coordinate 107,774, forward strand.
CCTGAGAATACAGCTGAAGGATGAGACTGTGTACTCATCCACCAGAGAAGAGACTGATCTCTCTGTGACAGGCCCTGAGAATACAGCTGAAGGATGCGACTGTGCACACGTCCACCAGAGAGGAGACTGATCTCTCTTGAGAAGCCCTGAGAATACAGCTGAAGGATAAGACTGTGCATACATCCACCAGAGAAGAGACTGATCTCTCTGTGACAGGCCCTGCCTGAGAATACAGCTGAAGGATGAGACTGTGTACTCGTCCACCAGAGAAGAGACTGATCTCTCTGTGAGAGGCCCTGAGAATACAGCTGAAGGATGAGACTGTGCACACGTCCACAGGAGAAGAGACTGATCTCTCTGTGACAGGCCCTGCCTGAGAATACAGCTGAAGGATGCGACTGTGCACACGTCCACCAGAGAAGAGACTGATCTCTCTGTGAGAGGCCCACAGAGTACAGCTGAAGGATGAGACTGTGCACACATCCACCAGAGAAGAGACTGATCTCTCTGTGAGAGGCCCAGAGAGTACAGCTGAAGGATGCGACTGTGTACACGTCCACCAGAGGAGAGACGGATCTCTCTGTGAGAGGCCCTGAGAATACAGCTGAAGGATGAGACTGTGTACACGTCCACCAGAGAAGAGACTGATCTCTCTGTGAGAGGCCCAGAGAATACAGCTGAAGGATGAGACTGTGTACACATCCACCAGAGAAGAGACTGATCTCTCTCTGACAGGCCCTGCCTGAGAATACAGCTGAAGGATGAGACTGTGCACACGTCCACCAGAGAAGAGACTGATCTCTCTGTGAGAGGCCCTGAGAATACAGCTGAAGGATGAGACTGTGCACACATCCACCACAGAAGAAACTGATCTCTCTGTGAGAGGCCCTGAGAATACAGCTGAAGGATGAGACTGTGTACACGTCCACCAGAGAAGAGACTGATCTCTCTGTGAGAGGCCCAGAGAATACAGCTGAAGGATGAGACTGTGTACACATCGACCAGAGAAGAGACTGATCTCTCTCTGACAGGCCCTGCCTGAGAATACAGCTGAAGGATGAGACTGTGCACACGTCCACCAGAGAAGAGACTGATCTCTCTGTGAGAGGCCCTGAGAATACAGCTGAAGGATGAGACTGTGCACACATCCACCACAGAAGAAACTGATCTCTCTGTGAGAGGCCCTGAGAATACAGCTGAAGGATGAGACTGTGCACACATCCACCAGAGAAGAGACTGATCTCTCTGTGAGAAGCCCTGAGAATACAGCTGAAGGATGAGACTGTGTACACGTCCACCAGAGAAGAGACTGATCTCTCTGTGAGAGGCCTTGAGAATACAACTGAAGGATGAGACTATGTATATGTCCACCAGAGAAGAGACTGATCTCTCTGTGAGAGGCCCTGAGAATACAGCTGAAGGATGAGACTGTGCACACGTCCACCAGAGAAGAGACTGATCTCTCTGTGAGAGGCCCTGAGAATACAGCTGAAGGATGAGACTGTGCACACGTCCACCAGAGACTGATCTCTCTGTGAGAGGCCCTGAGAATACAGCTGAAGGATGCGACTGTGCACACATCCACCAGAGAAGAGACTGATCTCTCTGTGAGAAGCCCTGAGAATACAACTGAAGGATGAGACTATGTATACGTCCACCAGAGAAGAGACTGATCTCTCTGTGAGAGGCCCTGAGAATACAGCTGAAGGATGAGACTGTGCACACGTCCACCAGAGAAGAGACTGATCTCTCTGTGAGAGGCCCTGAGAATACAGCTGAAGGATGAGACTGTGCACACATCCACCAGAGAAGAGACTGATCTCTCTGTGACAGGCCCTGCCTGAGAATACGGCTGAAGGATGAGACTGTGCACTCGTCCACCAGAGAAGAGACTGATCTCTCTGTGACAGGCCCTGAGAATACAGCTGAAGGATGCGACTGTGTACACGTCCACCAGAGAAGAGACTGATCTCTCTGTGAGAAGCCCTGAGAATACAGCTGAAGGATGAGACTGTGTACACGTCCACCAGAGGAGAGATTGATCTCTCTGTGAGAGGCCCTGAGAATACAGCTGAAGGATGAGACTGTGCACACGTCCACCAGAGAAGAGACTGATCTCTCTGTGAGAGGCCCTGAGAATACAGCTGAAGGATGAGACTGTGTACATGTCCACCAGAGAAGAAACTATCTCTCTGTGACAGGCCCTGAGAATACAGCTGAAGGATGAGACTGTGTACACGTCCACCAGAGAAGAGACTGATCTCTCTGTGAGAGGCCTTGAAAATACAGCTGAAGGATGAGACTGTGTACACGTCCACCAGAGGAGAGACTGATCTCTCTGTGAGAGGCCCTGAGAATACAGCTTAAGGATGAGACTGTGTACACGTCCACCAGAGGAGAGACTGATCTCTCTGTGAGAGGCCCTGAGAATACAGCTGAAGGATGCGACTGTGCACACGTCCACCAGAGAAGAGACTGATCTCTCTGTGAGAAGCCCTGAGAATACAGCTGAAGGATGAGACTGTGCACACATCCACCAGGGAAGAGACTGATGTCTCTGTGACAGGCCCTGAGAATACAGCTGAAGGATGCGACTGTGCACACGTCCACCAGAGAAGAGACTGATCTCTCTGTGAGAAGCCCTGAGAATACAGCTGAAGGATGAGACTGTGCACACATCCACCAGAGAAGAAACTGATCTCTCTGTGAGAGGCCCTGAGAGTACAGCTGAAGGATGAGACTGTGTACTCATCCACCAGAGAAGAGACTGATCTCTCTGTGAGAAGCCCTGAGAATACAGCTGAAGGATGAGACTGTGCACACGTCCACTAGAGAAGAGACTGATCTCTCTGTGAGAGGCCCTGAGAATACAGCTGAAGGATGAGACTGTGCACACATCCACCAGAGAAGAGACTGATCTCTCTGTGACAGGCCCTGCCTGAGAATACAGCTGAAGGATGAGACTGTGCACACATCCACCAGAGGAAAGACTGATCTCTCTGTGAGAGGCCCTGAGAATACAGCTGAAGGATGAGACTGTGTACACATCCACCAGAGAAGAAACTGATCTCTCTGTGAGAGGCCCTGAGAGTACAGCTGAAGGATGAGACTGTGTACTCATCCACCAGAGAAGAGACTGATCTCTCTGTGAGAGGCCCTGAGAATACAGCTGAAGGATTAGACTGTGCACACATCCACCAGAGAAGAGACTGATCTCTCTGTGAGAGGCCCTGAGAGTACAGCTGAAGGATGAGACTGTGCACACATCCACCAGAGAAGAGACTGATCTCTCTGTGACAGGCCCTGAGAATACAGATGAAGGATGAGACTGTGTACACATCCACCAGAGAAGAGACTGATCTCTCTGTGAGAGGCCCTGAGAATACAGCTGAAGGATGCGACTGTGCACACATCCACCAGAGAAGAGACTGATCTCTCTGTGAGAAGCCCTGAGAATACAGCTGAAGGATGAGACTGTGTATACGTCCAGCAGAGAAGAGACTGATCTCTCTGTGAGAGGCCCTGAGAATACAGCTGAAGGATGAGACTGTGCACACGTCCACCAGAGAAGAGACTGATCTCTCTGTGAGAGGCCCTGAGAATACAGCTGAAGGATGAGACTGTGCACACATCCACCAGAGAAGAGACTGATCTCTCTGTGACAGGCCCTGCCTGAGAATACGGCTGAAGGATGAGACTGTGCACTCGTCCACCAGAGAAGAGACTGATCTCTCTGTGACAGGCCCTGAGAATACAGCTGAAGGATGCGACTGTGTACACGTCCACCAGAGAAGAGACTGATCTCTCTGTGAGAAGCCCTGAGAATACAGCTGAAGGATGAGACTGTGTACACGTCCACCAGAGGAGAGATTGATCTCTCTGTGAGAGGCCCTGAGAATACAGCTGAAGGATGAGACTGTGCACACGTCCACCAGAGAAGAGACTGATCTCTCTGTGAGAGGCCCTGAGAATACAGCTGAAGGATGAGACTGTGTACACGTCCACCAGAGAAGAGACTGATCTCTCTGTGAGAGGCCCTGAGAATACAGCTGAAGGATGAGACTGTGTACACGTCCACCAGAGGAGAGACTGATCTCTCTGTGAGAGGCCCTGAGAATACAGCTTAAGGATGAGACTGTGTACACGTCCACCAGAGGAGAGACTGATCTCTCTGTGAGAGGCCCTGAGAATACAGCTGAAGGATGCGACTGTGCACACGTCCACCAGAGAAGAGACTGATCTCTCTGTGAGAAGCCCTGAGAATACAGCTGAAGGATGAGACTGTGCACACATCCACCAGGGAAGAGACTGATGTCTCTGTGACAGGCCCTGAGAATACAGCTGAAGGATGCGACTGTGCACACGTCCACCAGAGAAGAGACTGATCTCTCTGTGAGAAGCCCTGAGAATACAGCTGAAGGATGAGACTGTGCACACATCCACCAGAGAAGAAACTGATCTCTCTGTGAGAGGCCCTGAGAGTACAGCTGAAGGATGAGACTGTGTACTCATCCACCAGAGAAGAGACTGATCTCTCTGTGAGAAGCCCTGAGAATACAGCTGAAGGATGAGACTGTGCACACGTCCACTAGAGAAGAGACTGATCTCTCTGTGAGAGGCCCTGAGAATACAGCTGAAGGATGAGACTGTGCACACATCCACCAGAGAAGAGACTGATCTCTCTGTGACAATCCCTGCCTGAGAATACAGCTGAAGGATGAGACTGTGCACACATCCACCAGAGGAAAGACTGATCTCTCTGTGAGAGGCCCTGAGAATACAGCTGAAGGATGAGACTGTGTACACATCCACCAGAGAAGAAACTGATCTCTCTGTGAGAGGCCCTGAGAGTACAGCTGAAGGATGAGACTGTGTACTCATCCACCAGAGAAGAGACTGATCTCTCTGTGAGAGGCCCTGAGAATACAGCTGAAGGATTAGACTGTGCACACATCCACCAGAGAAGAGACTGATCTCTCTGTGAGAGGCCCTGAGAGTACAGCTGAAGGATGAGACTGTGCACACATCCACCAGAGAAGAGACTGATCTCTCTGTGACAGGCCCTGAGAATACAGATGAAGGATGAGACTGTGTACACATCCACCAGAGAAGAGACTGATCTCTCTGTGAGAGGCCCTGAGAATACAGCTGAAGGATGCGACTGTGCACACATCCACCAGAGAAGAGACTGATCTCTCTGTGACAATCCCTGCCTGAGAATACAGCTGAAGGATGAGACTGTGCACACATCCACCAGAGGAAAGACTGATCTCTCTGTGAGAGGCCCTGAGAATACAGCTGAAGGATGAGACTGTGTATACGTCCAGCAGAGAAGAGACTGATCTCTCTGTGAGAGGCCCTGAGAATACAGCTGAAGGATGAGACTGTGCACACGTCCACCAGAGAAGAGACTGATCTCTCTGTGAGAGGCCCTGAGAATACAGCTGAAGGATGAGACTGTGCACACATCCACCAGAGAAGAGACTGATCTCTCTGTGACAGGCCCTGCCTGAGAATACGGCTGAAGGATGAGACTGTGCACTCGTCCACCAGAGAAGAGACTGATCTCTCTGTGACAGGCCCTGAGAATACAGCTGAAGGATGCGACTGTGTACACGTCCACCAGAGAAGAGACTGATCTCTCTGTGAGAAGCCCTGAGAATACAGCTGAAGGATGAGACTGTGTACACGTCCACCAGAGGAGAGATTGATCTCTCTGTGAGAGGCCCTGAGAATACAGCTGAAGGATGAGACTGTGCACACGTCCACCAGAGAAGAGACTGATCTCTCTGTGAGAGGCCCTGAGAATACAGCTGAAGGATGAGACTGTGTACATGTCCACCAGAGAAGAAACTATCTCTCTGTGACAGGCCCTGAGAATACAGCTGAAGGATGAGACTGTGTACACGTCCACCAGAGAAGAGACTGATCTCTCTGTGAGAGGCCTTGAGAATACAGCTGAAGGATGAGACTGTGTACACGTCCACCAGAAGAGAGACTGATCTCTCTGTGAGAGGCCCTGAGAATACAGCTTAAGGATGAGACTGTGTACACGTCCACCAGAGGAGAGACTGATCTCTCTGTGAGAGGCCCTGAGAATACAGCTGAAGGATGCGACTGTGCACACGTCCACCAGAGAAGAGACTGATCTCTCTGTGAGAAGCCCTGAGAATACAGCTGAAGGATGAGACTGTGCACACATCCACCAGGGAAGAGACTGATGTCTCTGTGACAGGCCCTGAGAATACAGCTGAAGGATGCGACTGTGCACACGTCCACCAGAGAAGAGACTGATCTCTCTGTGAGAGGCCCTGAGAGTACAGCTGAAGGATGAGACTGTGTACATGTCCACCAGAGAAGAGACTGATCTCTCTGTGAGAAGCCCTGAGAATACAGCTGAAGGATGAGACTGTGCACACGTCCACTAGAGAAGAGACTGATCTCTCTGTGAGAGGCCCTGAGAATACAGCTGAAGGATGAGACTGTGCACACATCCACCAGAGAAGAGACTGATCTCTCTGTGACAGGCCCTGCCTGAGAATACAGCTGAAGGATGAGACTGTGCACACATCCACCAGAGGAAAGACTGATCTCTCTGTGAGAGGCCCTGAGAATACAGCTGAAGGATGAGACTGTGTACACATCCACCAGAGAAGAAACTGATCTCTCTGTGAGAGGCCCTGAGAGTACAGCTGAAGGATGAGACTGTGTACTCATCCACCAGAGAAGAGACTGATCTCTCTGTGAGAGGCCCTGAGAATACAGCTGAAGGATTAGACTGTGCACACATCCACCAGAGAAGAGACTGATCTCTCTGTGAGAGGCCCTGAGAGTACAGCTGAAGGATGAGACTGTGCACACATCCACCAGAGAAGAGACTGATCTCTCTGTGAAGGCCCTGAGAATACAGATGAAGGATGAGACTGTGTACACATCCACCAGAGAAGAGACTGATCTCTCTGTGAGAGGCCCTGAGAATACAGCTGAAGGATGCGACTGTGCACACATCCACCAGAGAAGAGACTGATCTCTCTGTGAGAAGCCCTGAGAATACAGCTGAAGGATGAGACTGTGTATACGTCCAGCAGAGAAGAGACTGATCTCTCTGTGAGAGGCCCTGAGAATACAGCTGAAGGATGAGACTGTGCACACGTCCACCAGAGAAGAGACTGATCTCTCTGTGAGAGGCCCTGAGAATACAGCTGAAGGATGAGACTGTGCACACATCCACCAGAGAAGAGACTGATCTCTCTGTGACAGGCCCTGCCTGAGAATACGGCTGAAGGATGAGACTGTGCACTCGTCCACCAGAGAAGAGACTGATCTCTCTGTGACAGGCCCTGAGAATACAGCTGAAGGATGCGACTGTGTACACGTCCACCAGAGAAGAGACTGATCTCTCTGTGAGAAGCCCTGAGAATACAGCTGAAGGATGAGACTGTGTACACGTCCACCAGAGGAGAGATTGATCTCTCTGTGAGAGGCCCTGAGAATACAGCTGAAGGATGAGACTGTGCACACATCCACCAGAGAAGAGACTGATCTCTCTGTGAGAGGCCCTGAGAATACAGCTGAAGGATGAGACTGTGTACATGTCCACCAGAGAAGAAACTATCTCTCTGTGACAGGCCCTGAGAATACAGCTGAAGGATGAGACTGTGTACACGTCCACCAGAGAAGAGACTGATCTCTCTGTGAGAGGCCTTGAGAATACAGCTGAAGGATGAGACTGTGTACACGTCCACCAGAGGAGAGACTGATCTCTCTGTGAGAGGCCCTGAGAATACAGCTTAAGGATGAGACTGTGTACACGTCCACCAGAGGAGAGACTGATGTCTCTGTGAGAGGCCCTGAGAATACAGCTGAAGGATGCGACTGTGCACACGTCCACCAGAGAAGAGACTGATCTCTCTGTGAGAAGCCCTGAGAATACAGCTGAAGGATGAGACTGTGCACACATCCACCAGGGAAGAGACTGATGTCTCTGTGACAGGCCCTGAGAATACAGCTGAAGGATGCGACTGTGCACACGTCCACCAGAGAAGAGACTGATCTCTCTGTGAGAAGCCCTGAGAATACAGCTGAAGGATGAGACTGTGCACACATCCACCAGAGAAGAAACTGATCTCTCTGTGAGAGGCCCTGAGAGTACAGCTGAAGGATGAGACTGTGTACTCATCCACCAGAGAAGAGACTGATCTCTCTGTGAGAAGCCCTGAGAATACAGCTGAAGGATGAGACTGTGCACACGTCCACTAGAGAAGAGACTGATCTCTCTGTGAGAGGCCCTGAGAATACAGCTGAAGGATGAGACTGTGCACACATCCACCAGAGAAGAGACTGATCTCTCTGTGACAGGCCCTGCCTGAGAATACAGCTGAAGGATGAGACTGTGCACACATCCACCAGAGGAAAGACTGATCTCTCTGTGAGAGGCCCTGAGAATACAGCTGAAGGATGAGACTGTGTACACATCCACCAGAGAAGAAACTGATCTCTCTGTGAGAGGCCCTGAGAGTACAGCTGAAGGATGAGACTGTGTACTCATCCACCAGAGAAGAGACTGATCTCTCTGTGAGAGGCCCTGAGAATACAGCTGAAGGATTAGACTGTGCACACATCCACCAGAGAAGAGACTGATCTCTCTGTGAGAGGCCCTGAGAGTACAGCTGAAGGATGAGACTGTGCACACATCCACCAGAGAAGAGACTGATCTCTCTGTGACAGGCCCTGAGAATACAGCTGAAGGATGAGACTGTGTACACATCCACCAGAGAAGAGACTGATCTCTCTGTGAGAGGCCCTGAGAATACAGCTGAAGGATGCGACTGTGCACACATCCACCAGAGAAGAGACTGATCTCTCTGTGAGAAGCCCTGAGAATACAGCTGAAGGATGAGACTGTGTATACGTCCAGCAGAGAAGAGACTGATCTCTCTGTGAGAGGCCCTGAGAATACAGCTGAAGGATGAGACTGTGCACACGTCCACCAGAGAAGAGACTGATCTCTCTGTGAGAGGCCCTGAGAATACAGCTGAAGGATGAGACTGTGCACACATCCACCAGAGAAGAGACTGATCTCTCTGTGACAGGCCCTGCCTGAGAATACAGCTGAAGGATGAGACTGTGCACTCGTCCACCAGAGAAGAGACTGATCTCTCTGTGAGAGGCCCTGAGAATACAGCTGAAGGATGCGACTGTGTACACGTCCACCAGAGAAGAGACTGATCTCTCTGTGAGAAGCCCTGAGAATACAGCTGAAGGATGAGACTGTGTACACGTCCACCAGAGAAGAGACTGATCTCTTTGTGAGAGGCCCAGAGAGTACAGCTGAAGGATGAGACTGTGTACACGTCCACCAGAGGAGAGACTGATCTCTCTGTGAGAGGCCCTGAGAATACAGCTGAAGGATGAGACTGTGCACACATCCACCAGAGAAGAGACTGATCTCTCTGTGACAGGCCCTGAGAATACAGCTGAAGGATGAGACTGTGTACACGTCCACCAGAGAAGAGACTGATCTCTCTGTGAGAGGCCTTGAGAATACAGCTGAAGGATGAGACTGTACACACATCCACCAGGGAAGAGACTGATATCTCTGTGACAGGCCCTGCCTGAGAATACAGCTGAAGGATGAGACTGTGTACTCGTCCACCAGAGAAGAGACTGATCTCTCTGTGACAGGCCCTGAGAATACAGCTGAAGGATGCGACTGTGCACACGTCCACCAGAGAAGAGACTGATCTCTCTGTGAGAAGCCCTGAGAATACACCTGAAGGATGAGACTGTGCACACATCCACCAGAGAAGAGACTGATCTCTCTGTGACAGGCCCTGCCTGAGAATACGGCTGAAGGATGAGACTGTGCACACATCCACCAGGGAAGAGACTGATCTCTCTGTGACAGGCCCTGAGAATACAGCTGAAGGATGAAACTGTGCACTCGTCCACCAGAGAAGAGACTGATCTCTGTGTGACAGGCCCTGAGAATACAGCTGAAGATGCGACTGTGCACACGTCCACAGGAGAAGAGACTGGTCTCTCTGTGACAGGCCCTGCCTGAGAATACAGCTGAAGGATGAGACTGTGCACTCGTCTACCAGAGAAGAGTCTGATCTTTCTGTGAGAGGCCCTGAGAATACAGCTGAAGGATGTGACTGTGTACACGTCCACCAGAGGAGAGACTGATCTCTCTGTGAGAGGCCCTGAGAATACAGCTGAAGGATGAGACTGTGTACACGTCCAGCAGAGGAGAGACTGATCTCTCTGTGAGAGGCCCTGAGAATACAGCTTAAGGATGAGACTGTGCACACGTCCACCAGAGAAGAGACTGATCTTTCTGTGAGAGGCCCTGAGAATACAGCTGAAGAATGCGACTGTGCACACGTCCACCAGAGAAGAGACTGATCTCTCTGTGAGAGGCCCTGAGAATACAGCTGAAGGATGAGACTGTGTACACATCCACCAGATAAGAGACTGATCTCTCTGTGAGAGGCCGTGAGAATACAGCTGAAGGATGAGACTGTGCACACGTCCAACAGAGAAGAGACTGATCTCTCTGTGAGAGGCCTTGATAATACAGCTGAAGGATGAGACTGTGCACACGTCCACAGGAGAAGAGGGCGCTGAAGGTGTACACTCAACCCAACTCTGAACACTGGCCCCATAGTACTGAACAAACAGCCCCACCCTTCCTAAATCTTCCATCCTTATAAATGAGGAAAAGAAGCTGGTCCCAGGGGCTCCGCCTGTCATCCTAGCTACTCAGGAGGCTGAGAGCTGAGGGTCACAGTTCAAAGCCAGCACAGGCAAGAATGTCAATAAAACCCTTATCTCCAATGAGCCTCCAAAAAAAAAAAAAGGAAGTGTAGAGCCTGTTGGTAGAGTGCTTGCCTAGCGTGCACATAGACCCAGGTTCAATTCTATATACATGGAAAAAGGTGGGAGTGGTGCTGAGGCTGACCCTGACAGGAACACTGACTCGAACTCGAACCCTAACCCCAACCCTAACCCCTAACCCTAACCCTACCTATGAACCCCTACCCTACCCTACCCCTAACCCCTAAACCTACCCCTAACCCTAACCCCTACCTAACCCAACCCTAACCCTGGACCCTCTTACTCTTACCCTACCCAACTCCAACAATAACCCTAACAACTAACTCCTAACCCAAACCCCGTAACCCTAAAGCTTCTAACCCTAACCCTTCTAACCATAACCCCTAATCTTAAACCTAACCCCTAACATTACCATGTGCTCCAAACTTTACATGCACCCTAACAAGTACCCAAAACATATCCACACATAGATTAATATGTACTCGAAGCCTAAGCCAAACCCTAACAAATACCTTAACACATATCCTACCACAACACATACCTTAACCACTATCATTCTAAACTCTAAACCTTACATGCACCCTAACAAGAACCTCATAAGAACCGAAGCATACCATAACACAAGGCTATTGACCTCACACATGCTCTAACCATAAAATGCAATTTAACTCTAACACATAGCCTAACTCTTCACATATATACTAACACATACAGCGACCAGTATCTTAGCACACACTCTACACCTTACAGGTACCCTAACAAGTCCCTAAACACACCCCAACGCATACCCTAAAACATGCCCTAACCTTAACCCAATCCCTAACCCATGTACCTGAACCCTAACACATTCCCTAACACATTCGTTACATATTGTAACATGTATCCTAACACATACACTAGCTTGTACTGTAAAACACGAGAAGAACAAAGCAACCTTACATGCATTCTAACATGTACCCTAACATACCCGAACAAATTCTCTAACCACTAACATGTTCCAATAACAAGTACCCTAACGTATACTCTAAAAATTCAAGTACCACTACAGGTTCCCTAACATGCACCTCAAACATACCCTAACATATACCCCTAACATACCCTCACAAGTAACGTAAACCACACAGGCATACTTACATGCACTGTAACATGTACCCAAACACATCCCTGACACATGCCCTAACCCATACGCTAGTGATATGGTAACAAGAGCCCTAATACATACTCTTAAGCACAGTTAACCTTACAAGTTCCCCGACTCTTACCTTAACACAAAAAACTCACCCAAACCCTAACACCCTGACACACATCCTAACCCTAACATTTATAGCATGCACCCTAACCACTAACACATAGTAACAAGTACCCTAACACATACAGGTACTCTTACAAGTACCTTAACCTGTACCCCAAATGTACCTGAACATATGTGCTAATACCAACACAAACCATAACCATAACCAATACCCCATCACATGTCCCAAACCTAACACGTACCCTAATACATAGTCTAAGCATTAACTCATATCCTAAATAGTTCCTTAGCATGTACTCTAAGCCTAGGTACCATTACGAGCACCCTAACATTTACCCCAAATGTAACCCAACACATGCTGTACCATTAACCAAAACTATAACCAGTACCCTAAACACATGTCCTAACCCAAACGCATACACTAACAGATATTCAAACATGTACCTTAAACCTAACGCATGTCGTTGTACCCTAACCATTAATACATTGTCTAAACCATACAGATAGCCTTTCCCCAAATGTATAACCGAACCCATGCCCTAGCACTGGCTCCAACTCTCACATGTACCATAACATATACCCCATCATACACCCTAACTATGGCACATAGTCACACCCTGACATGGAGCCTGACCTAAACTCATACCCTAACATGTACCCTAACTCTAATACCTTACCATGTACCCTTAAAACATACCCTAACCCTAAAATGTATGTTAAACATTAACACATACCTGATAAGTACCCTAACACACACTCAAAGTTATTCTTACATGCACCCTAACAGGTACCCAAAATGTACCCTAACATATACTCTAATATGTGCCCTAACACTTTAACCCTAGCATTCCCTAACATTTACCATAACTGTAACATGTAAAGTACACCATAACTAGTAGTACGTATGGTATCAAGTACTCTCACACATACTATACATTGTAAAGGTACCCTTAAGTGCATCCTAACATGTACCCCAAACCTACCCCAATGCATGCCCTAGCATGTACACTAAACCCCACCAGCCAAACAACATACCTTAAACCCAAACATTATTTAAACATATTCCTTAATATGTATACCCACCATATACTCTAACTCTAACCCATATTGTCATCCTAAAACGTGCCCTAACCCAAACTCATACCCCAACACACCTAAGTCACTCACCAATCTTATACCTCATCCTAAACCATCTGCTACCCCAATCCATTATGTAACTGCGTATCTAACACTTTCTACAATCCTAACCCACTCCCTAAACCTAAATACTTTCTGAACAAGTTCCCTAATCCTTACCTGTTTCCTAACCCCCTGTGAAGAATGCTCCATCACATAACCCTAGCCCATCCCACAAAGTTCTTCCTCAAACATTCCCTAACTCTCAGGCTTTGCTGAACCTTTATCCTAAGGATGAGGTAACAATCCCCGACCTTCTCCTTTGTCTACCTTGTGCCCTATGCCCTACCCTAATTTTACCCTGACCCATTTCATAATCCAAATGATAATTCTCTTTTTTTGTTGCCAGTCTTGGGGTCTGAACTAAGGGCCTGGGCACAGTCCCTGACCTTCTTCGGCCGAGAGTTAACACTCTACTACTTGATCCACAAGTACCACTTCAGGGTTTTTCTCTTTATGTGGTACTGAGGGATCAAACCCAGGTCTTCATGCATGCGATATGCAAGCACTCTACCACTGAGCCACACTCCTATCCCACTAATTCTTTCCATAACTCCTAACTTCACCAGATCCCTAACTTTAAGCCATCCACTAACCATAATACACTGTCTTTCTGTAACACTGACCCTATTACTAACTCATTTCCCAATCTGCTATGTAAACCAAATGAAAAACCCAAAACCTGCTTTAACCTGTTTTTGAAATAAAACTAAAAACTTAATTCTAACTCCCACCCTGAGAAACCTAAACAACAGGCAACCTTAACACCAACAACACTACACCTGAACACTAACCTCAAAGATACCAACCCCAAGAAAAGTAGCCCTAGCAACCCTAACCACTTAATATCACCCCCCCCCCCGACACTAACAATCCAATTCCTTCATCCTATTCCTCAAAACCCTATTCTTTAAACCCATTCCACCCCAAGCTCTGGGGGATGGGTTGCGGTTGCTGAATGTGTTAGGTACACAGTTATTCTATGGATTTGAGTTCATGAGTGGCTTGGTGGAAGGCCTAAGATTAGTGAGTGGCTTAGGATACATCCTAAGGGTATGAGTATCCTAAGCAAACCTTGACTCTACCATTAACATCAACATCCCTATACATGAGCCCTAACCCAAATCATACCAAGCCTAACAACTCTAACCCCTAACACCACCCCAGTCACCTAACAACCCTATTCCTTAACCTTAATCCCAACCCCAACCCTAACCCACATCCTCATATTTACTAGAGAGTGTGCTGCATCCTTGGAGGTAGATGGTCTTCTTCTCTCAAACATGCTTAAGGTAGGTCCAAGTTTGCAAACAGAGAGACATGACACACAGTCCTCCACCCATACCTGCACACATGTACGCATGGCCGGTGTATGAACAGAGTGGGTCAGAGTTGCTGAATGTGGCAGGTAACAGTGAATATATGAATTTGAGTTATCCCACAGCTGTGGACAGAGCACTGGGCTGGGACCTAGGGTCATCAACTGTTCTGACAGTTAACAACTTACCAAGCAGGAAGGGGTAGGCCTTCCTTCTCCATAAATGCTTTCATCCCCTTTTCTCCAGGTACCGAAAGCACAGACAATGGAAGCCTAAGTTGGACCTCAGTCCACCAAAGCAGGTACTGGGCAGATTCTACACTCACAATTCAAAGGAAGTATACTCTCCAATTGTCTTTTTTGGCCAGTCCTGGGGTTTGAACTGAGGGCCTGGGCACTGTCCTTGGACTTTGACAAGGATAGTGCTCTACCACTTGAGCCTCATCATCACTTCCTGCTTTTTCTGTGTATGTGATACCCAGGAATAGAACCCAGGGCTCCGTGCATGTTAGGCAAGCACTCTATCATTAGGCCAAACTCCTGGCCCCTCTCTAGCTGTTTTCTAACACAGGGTACATTTCTCCTCAGAGTGCACACGGGCAGAGGACGTCAACTCACAACAAAAGCTGGAGCCTGGTTAAAAATAAACAAGACTTGGTAGATCTGACAGGGAAGAAAAAGGGCTAGGATATTCCTTCTGCTTTCCTCCAAAGATTCCTATTAATAACCTGACAAAGCCCCATTCTATAGGCTTCTGAGGCATAAAATGGAGGGTTTACTGTTGACGTGCTGACCTAGCCTGTGGAGAGCTCTGAATATAATACCACTGGAACTTACTCAAGCTAAGTGAAATACCTTGGAATGCCTGATAAAATATAAGTAAGATGTATATAAAGAAAACCAACATCTGTCACACGTCCCCTCATTCCCTAATCCCCATGCCTTATACAGGATATTGCTGAAAGCTCAGTGAAGACTCAGAGCTAAGGATGCAGGATTAGGATGGGCCTAAGTTGGGAAAAGGTATTTTAACAGGTACCAACTTAACAGGTAGGAAACATAGGCTGCCCTTCCTCACATATACCTTCATTCCCTTCTCCAGGCTCTGGTATGAACATGTCTGGAAGCACAGATTAAAAGCCCGGTACAGACCTAGAGATGAAGCTGGAGACCTAAGTTGGGCATGAGTCTGTGAAAACAAGTTAGAGGTAGGGTGTGTCTGTCAGGCCACTTCAACGCTGGACCACAAAATCAAATTATTCTGGACTCCATATTTATTTAGGATACTGAGCACATTTTGCCCTCAAAGTACTTACAGTCAGAAGTAACCAACACGCAACAAAGGGTGGAAAGGCTAGAACTGCTCCACAGGTCAGTGGGATGCTATACAGGTGAAAGAGGAAGGACACAAAAGTAACAGTCACACAAAAGTTCCGTACTAGAAAACTGACATATAACATCACTCTAAAGGAACTGATTAGGTTACTAGACATAAAGGGTTGAGGCTTAGTGTTGAGGTTCTTGCCTAGGTTGTAGGAGGGCCTGAAACACAATAAAATTTAAATTTACCAAAAGAAATTTAAATGCATTGATAGGTTGAACAAAATATGTATATGACCTATGTAATTAAAAAGAATTTGCCCACATTCCCTCAGCCTTCAACCCACAGGCACTAAGAAGGACATGACCAAAAGCAAAAGTGAAAGCACAATTAAGACTCAGAGACCTGGGTATGGGCCTAGGGTCACCAAAATTGTTCTGATAAGCACCAACTCACCAGGCAGAAAGGAAGAGGCTACCCTTCCTCACACATGCCTTCACCCCCTTCTCCAGGCCCCAGGATGGACATGAATGTATAGATGAAAACTTGATGCACACTTGGAGAGAGGCCAGAGGCCTGGGCAAGGCATGACTTCACCAGAACAAGTTCTAATGGAGCCCATCCAGACCATCCTATGTTGGGCTATACTCACTGAATCTGTATTCACAATCCCACGCTTCCAGTCTCTCCACATTTTACTCTGACACTGTGCATTTTCTTCTCAAAGTGCCAACAGTCACAGGAAGACAACATGCATCAAAGGCTGGAAATCGTGAAAATCAAAGCCTGAGGGGCTTACATAACTTGTGAGACACCCTGGAACACAGTACCACTAAAATAAATTAAAATACCTTTCTGTGTCTAATAAAATGTATGCTGGACCTATACAATGAAAACAAAAATCTTTTTGTGCAGGTCCTGGGGCTTGAACTTAGGACCTAGGTGTTCTCCCTGAGTTATGTTTGTTCAAGGCTACTGTTCTACCACTTGAGCTCTACTTTAGCTTTTTTACTGATTATTAGAGATAAAGAGTCTCAAGGACTTTCCTACCAGGGCTAGGTGTGAACTGCAAACCTCATATCTTGGACTCCTTAGCAGCTAGGATTACAGGCCAGGATTACCTGGCAAAAAATAACAACAACAACAATGCTTTCCACACATCCCCTCACACACTAACCCCCATGCCCTATGCAAGAGGTGGGCTTGGAGCAAGGGTTGTTGAGGTCCACCTAGCCCATTGTACACTGGAGTGTACACCCTGATCCTATACTTACAATTCCAAGCTTCTAGACTCGTCTCATTTTCACATCACAGCACCTGAAGAAAAATGAAGTCTCTGGAAAACAAAGGCCTGGAGCCTCTCTTCTGCTGAGCAGGATCTGGAGTATGGCTGACTGAAAGAAAAACAAGAAAAAGCCATCTAGACCACACTTTCTGCCTCCCACCTTCTGTCACCCACTCCAAGATTCCTAATGAGGCAGATCCTGGACCAGGCCTGGGACAATGATGGCTTATTGAGACCAACAGGGAACATGGCTTGGCTTGTGTGGCTGGGGAAACATGCTCCAAAATATAGACAAAAGATCTTGATATGCCCAGTAATATGTGGATTCGCTCTCAATACTGGAAAATGAATGTCTTAATTTCCTCAACGACCAACCCCCAGGCCCTGATAGAGACATAGCACAACACAGCTGAAGGCTCTGAACAGACTGGGAGCAGGCTCAACCTTGAAAGCTCACCTACACTAAGGACCACACACAATACCGAACAGGCCTAGGTCAAAGCTGGCACAAACTTGGAGTTGCTGCAGATGGCAGGGAGCCCAAACCTGGAATTGGCATGGCTCAGAAACGGCCTAAATGCAGAGCTGGTGCACACCCACAGCAGGGCTTGACTGGAACTGCTGTAGTCTCAGGTCCAGCCCAGACGAAAGCTCAAAATCATGACTGTCCCATCTCAGAGAGGGTATGGACATGGAACAGGCCCCAATTCAGAGCTGGCGGGGACTGGGGTTAGGCCCGGATGAGAACCTGGCACAGACTAGGAAGGATCTTTGACTCACATCGTCAAGAGACCAAGAGCTGGTCTTGACACAGAAGGGGTCAAAATACACAGGTGGAGTGGACACAGATGTGGTCTCAAGTCAGTCCTGGAGTCATACCCGATCACCAAAACACATTTAGGCACAGCGAAAGATACGAAAAGGAGAGAAGCAGGCCCCAGGACGCCACACTACCCAGCCTCCCTAGAGTAAAAGATACCAAGAGAGAAGCAGGCCCAGGTCTCCACACCCCCTGGCCTGCCTAGACTAAAAGATACCAGAAGAGAGAAGCAGGCCCCAGGTCTCCACACCCCCAGGCACGCCTAGACTAACAGAGACCAGAAGAGAGAAGCAGGTCCCAGATCTCCACATTGCTCTGGGCTGCCTAGACTAAAAGATACCAGAAGAGAGAAGCAGACCCCAGGTCTCCACACTGCCCTGCCCTGGCCTGCCTAGACTAAAAGAGACCAAAAGAGAGAAGCAGGGCCCAGGTCTGCACACCCCCTGGCCTGCCTAGACTAAAAGATACCAAAAGAGAGAAGCAGACCCCAGGTCTCCACACTGCCCTGGCCTGCCTAGACTAAAAGATACCAAAAGAGAGAAGCAGGGCCCAGGTCTCCACACTGCCCTGGCCTGCCTAGACGAAAAGATACCAGAAGAGAGAAGCAGGCCCCAGGTCTCCACACCCCCTGGCCTGCCTAGACTAAAAGATACCAAAAGAGAGAAGCAGGGCCCAGGTCTCCACACTACCCTGGCCTGCCTAGACTAAAAGATACCAGAAGACAGAAGCAGGGTCCAGGTCTGCTCACGCCCTGGCCTGCCTAAACTAAGAGATACCAAAAGAGAGAAGCAGGGCCCAGGTCTCCACACTGCCCTGGCCTTCCTAGACTAAAAGATACCAAAGGAGAGAGAAGCAGACCCCAGGTCTCCACACTGCCTTGGCCTGCCTAGACTAAGAGATACCAGAAGAGAGACGCAGGGCCCAGGTCTCCACACTGCCCTGGCCTGCCTAGACTAAGAGATACCAGAAGAGAGACGCAGGGCCCAGGTCTCCACACTGCCCTGGCCTGCCTAGACTAAAAGATACCAGAAGAGAGACGCAGGGCCCAGGTCTCCACACTGCCCTGGCCTGCCTAGACTAAGAGATACCAAAAGGGAGAAGCAGGGCCCAGGTCTCCACACCCCCTGGCCTGCCTAGACTAAGAGATACCAGAAGAGAGACGCAGGGCCCAGGTCTCCACACCCCCTGGCCTGCCTAGACTAAGAGATACCAGAAGAGAGACGCAGGGCCCAGGTCTCCACACCCCCTGGCCTGCCTAGACTAAGAGATACCAAAAGGGAGAAGCAGGGCCCAGGTCTCCACACCCCCTGGCCTGCCTAGACTAAGAGATACCAGAAGAGAGACGCAGGGCCCAGGTCTGCACACCCCCTGGCAGTCACCAGGGTCTGGGTGGCTCCGGAGGCCGGGTCTGGGCCTAGCCAGGCCGAGGCCACTTCAGGAAGGGAACAGAGGACTGCGGGGCAGGAGAGGCAGGCCCCGCTCCCACACCTCACAAGCTTGTTACAGACCCGAGGGCGCAGCTGTCTAGGCCCAAACCCAAACACGAGGAGCCCTGGCAGAGGAAGGAGGCGCCCAGACCCGCTCACCCGGCTGACTGGACCCGGGCGAGCAGCCCAACCCACGTCGGCGGCCAGGCCCGCCCCTGACACCTCACTTCCTGCCCTGGCCCCGCCCCTCTCGCGCTCTCCCTCACAAGCCCCGCCCCGGGACTGTGCCCTGGCCCCGCCCCTTTTCTCCTCCCCCAGAAGCCCCGCCCCTGGACACCGCACTTTCTGCCCTGGCCCCGCCCCTCTCGCGCTCTTCCTCACAAGCCCCGCCCCTGGACTGTGCCCTGGCCCCGCCCCTTTCACCCCCTCCCTCACTAGCCCCGCCCCTGGACACCTCACTTCCTGCCCCAGCCCCGCCCCTCTTCCCTGCCCTCCCTCACAAGCCCCACCCCTGGACTGCTCACTTCCGTGCCCTGGCCCTGTCCGTCCCGTGCCCTCCCTCACAAGCCCCGCCCCTGTACACCTCACTTCCTGCCCCGGCCCCGCCCCTCTCCCCAGCCCTCCCTCACAAGCCCCGCCCCTGGACGGCTCACTTCCGTGCCCTGGCCCTGTCCGTCCCGTGCCCTCCCTCACAAGCCCCGCCCCTACACCTTGGTCTTCACACATCTGCCGCTGGACCCCAGGTGCCGGTGTGGGTTTGTGGGTGCGGTGGTAACAAACCCCTGCAAGTAAGTGGCATCAAGTGTGGAGTTGGGGGTGGGCGGTGGCTCGTGCTGCCAGGCGCTGCTCACCAGGCTGGGTTCCAGGCCGGGGTCCCGGACCCTGCGGCTCCTGGTCTTGGACGGCCCACATCTGGCCGGTGGCCTGGTCCTCCCCCCTGGGGTCCTCCCCGCCCTGTGATCCTCCCCCCTGTGGTCCTCCCCCCCTGCGGTCATCCCCCCCTGCGATCCTCCCCTCCCTGTGGTCCTCCCCCCTGAGGTCCTCACCATCCTGCAGACCGGGCCTGCCAGGCCGTGTCCTCTCCGCCACACCCTCACCTCTCCTCCTGACACTGCTGCTCAGAGCGCCCGTCCACTCAAGCCGTGCCCTGGGGTGGCCTTTGTAATCCCCAGTGTCTGGCCTACCTCTCCTCCTGGATCGCGGAGCCCTCCAGGGAGGAGCTTTACGTCGGAGATCATGCTTGTTATATAGGAGAAGCTGAATTCTGAACAAAGAGTCGAATGCTATTCCAGAGCGAAGGCGTTCATGCCACCATGGGGCCTGGGTCCTGAGGAAAGGTGGATGACCTCTAAATACTACTGTCCTCTTCTGTGCCTACTGACATGATGCCCAGCCAGTATTAGACACAGTGCTGGCCAAGATGAAGCCGAGGGAAATCTTTTCAGTTCTGTCTGCAACATGTTTAATCCTTAAGGGTACAACGAGGAATTGGCTTATCTCCTTGGGTTTTACCTGTGAGCAGACATCCAAGGAGTTTGATGGACACTAAAGGAAGACAAAGAACCTTATTTGTCCTCTATGGCATTAAACTTCTGAAGTCATACATCTTTTTGGTATAAAAGAAAAGCTGATTCTTGTAATGTTTATTAAAAAAAAATTCTGTTAGCGTTTTTCTGGTACTTTAATTCAAAGATAACCAAAATGACACAGGTGATTTTTTTGTTTCCCACTGCATTGAGTAGGCACTCAAATAGGTTGAACTCATAACAAACTTTGAATATCGATTTTTTTTAAAAGAATGTGAACATTGGAGAAAAAAAAATACATGGGAAAAAAATATTCTCTTATGCACCAGTGAATTACAGGATTCCAGAAATACTGCCTGCAATATGCACTTACAACAATCAGAAAGTTGTAACAAGCAAAATGTATCATTAATATGATGAGTTGAAGAACCAGGCACTTTTCTTTCATCTTCTCAACAATGGATTTCTAGACTGAAGAGGAAAATGCAAATTAGTGAATTGCTATGACCTTTTAAAATCTGCAATCATGAGTGTAAGGCACAGTTCAGTATATAAAACAAACATCACACCTTTATTTGAATTTCGATTTGGCTACTGAAGGATAAAGCCTCAAAAACTTTCCTTTTTGACATTCAGATTTAATTAAGGCTCTCTTGATTCTCATCCGTGTGTTTCAGAGTCTGTTTTATAAAGGGCAAAGACTCAGGAAAAACAGCAGATGGGTATGACTCTGGCTGCTTCGCTAAGAAAATATCACACAATGTTCCTAGCAGACCTTTCATTTTTAGTCAAATGTCATCACTTCTCTAGATTACTACCAGGTTGGAAGAGCCTATATAGGTGGTAAGATGGCTTTGTAATTTTGTCTTTAGCCAATAATTATGTGGAAAACACATAAGGTTAAGAAACAACTTTATTATTTTCATGCAAATATCTCCTACAGGAGTTTGTTTTAGGCATTATTTTCAATAAGTTATTCATTATTTTCCACAGAGGTTTTCAATGATCAGAGGAATTAGGAAATGTGAAGCATAATGATGCCATCATATATAAAAGCACATTATTTCCTTTCAGATATATTTTCACTCTAGTTAAAAATATATTCATAAAGTTTGTCACTAGTTAAATTTTTTTTTGCCAGTCCTGGGCCTGAGCTCAGGGCCTGAGCCACTGTCCTTGGACTTTCTCAAGGCTAGAGCTCTACCACTTGAGCCCCAGCACCATTTCCAGCTTTGTTCTATGTATGTGGTACTGAGGAATCGAACCCAGGTCTTCGTGCATGCTAGGCAAGCACTCTACCACTAGGCCAAACTCCCAGCCTGTCATTAGTTAAAAATTCTGATTTAACAAAATAATGTTAAAGATTAGGCTGTAATCCTAGCTACTCAGGAGGCTGGGATCTGAGTCCATGACTCTTATCTTCAGTTAACAACCAGAAAACCATTGGTGGCTCAAAGTGGTAGATCACTAGCCTCGAGCTGAAGAGCTCAGGGACAGTACCCAGGCAGAGTTCAAGCCCCACAACGGAAAAAATAAATAATAATAATAGTAAGGAAATAATAAAAATTAAAACTTGTGATGTTTATACCTTTTGAACTATTAATTGTATGATTGGACAGGTGTTCTACCTCAACTTTCCAAATAAGCTAAGCAGATTATCATTAAACACCTTCACATAAAAACTGTCAACTAATGGGAGTTTGGTTTAGTGGTAGAGTGCTTGCCTACCAAGTTTTTAACTCAAAACCAATTATTTGAAAAAGCCACTACAATCTTTAAATTTCACAACAGATGACTTTCCATCAGACATAGATTCTTCTACTCTCACCTATCCACCTGTGACTGTAGTTCCAGGGTAACTCATTATACATCAGTCCAAACCATGAAGCTGGCTCATGAGTAGCTGAGTTTCTTAAGTTGGCAGCTACACAAACAAAAAAGGACTTTTGCCAGGCTCCCATGGCTCACACCTGTAACCCTAGCTGCTCAGGAGGCTGAGATACGAACATAGTAATTCAAAGCCAGCCCAGGCAGAAAAGTTTGTGAGACCCTTATCTCTAAATAACTACCAGAATACCTGAAGTGGCACTGTGGCTCAAGGAAAAGCTCAGGGACAGCGCCCAGCCCTGAGTTCCAGCCCCGCAACTGACCAAGAAAAGAAGGAGCAGCAGCAGCTCTCCTGCTATGGAACAGCAGAGAACCAAGAAACCATTCTCAGAAGAAAGTTTGTAGTCAGCCACATCTCTGGTAGCTCTGTGCACATGGATACTTTCAAGTGGTCTGAGCTTACAATATAGACTTAAGGGAAAACATTCTCCAATTCCTTATTTGCTGCTTTACAGTGCGTCCTGCAAACAGACTGGGAGAAAGACAAATCTACAGAGCTTAGCAAGAGAGAATTCCACAGGTGACTGTAATGTAACATATAATTGACAAATTGTAAACATGCATTTCAATCTGGATATTTTTAATAAAATTTTCACTTCACTTACTGTGATCTTACCCAATCTGTCATAGTTGCCACCTTTTTCAGAGAATGTGAAAGCAGGATTGAATGAACCATTGCTTCATTTTAATTCTGAAGAACATTTTATTTTGTCATTATTTTAGTTGATATAATCTCATAGATCAAAATATTTTATTGCATATATGCCTGCACACATAATTCATACTAAATGTGTAGTTTAGAAAATAAAACATCTCAGTATTGTTCTGTGCATTCAAACAATGCAAAAACTAGTGATAAAATCTTCAGAAAAAAATAGTCATTCAGTATTAAAATTTCTTTCTATAAAAAGCATTAGGTCAAAGGTAAGAGTATATGATATGTTGTTAATGCATAGATGATTTAGGCGTGAAAAAAATGAATAACTTCTTTATTAAAATACCAAAGTATTTGAAATTCCAGTCCCTAAAGCACATTACAGTTTCTGAATTGTGAAGGTCACAGCTTGACATTGCATTCTGACTCTTCCCTTCTTGTGCAGGTTTTGAAGTCATGTCCACTCAAGACTCCAGCCATGCACGGCTACTTACCAGGTGACTTTTTATGCCACGTTGTGTGATGCAGGAATAACGTTTGGGCTTTTATTGCTTGAGGAGAATGTGCTCCTGATGGGTTTATGATGTGGAGATGAAGGCCAGGACTCGGGTTAGGCGGGTGTCACACGGTGGTGGAGGTGGAGGTGGTGAAGGTGGAGGTGGAGGTGGTGGAGGTGGAGGTGGAGGTGGTGGAGGAGAAGGAGTTGGTGGAGGTGGTGGAGGAGGAGGAGGAGATGGAGGGGAAGGTGGAGGAGGAGGGGAAGGTGGAGGAGGAGGGGAAGGTGGAGGTGGTGAAGGTGGTGGAGGTGGTGAAGGTTGAGGTGGAGGGGAAGGTGGAGGTGGTGGAGACGGTGGAGGAGGAGGAGTTGGTGGAGGTGGTGGAGGAGGAGGAGGAGGAGATGGAGGGGAAGGTGGAGGTGGTGGAGGAGGAGGAGGGGGTGATGGAGGAGGTGGAGGAGGTGGAGGAGGAGGAGGTGGTGGTGGACCTTCTCAGCTCGGCCTTTGGCGAATGGGGCGCGGTGGCAGGGCGCATGGCCTCCGGGCGGCTGGCGCTGGGGCACTGTCTCAGGTCTCCGTTCTCCAGCTGGGGTCCGGGGAGGAGGCGGCGGGGCGCGGGTCCCAGGTCTCCGTTCTCCAGCGGGGACGCGGGGAGGAGGCGGCAGCGGGGCGCGGGTCCCGGGTCTCCGTTCTCCAGCGGGGACGCGGGGTGGAGGAGGAGGAGGTGGGGCGCGGGTCCCAGGGCGCGGCCCGGGCCTCCGTTCTCCAGCGGGGACTCGGGGAGGAGGAGGCGGCGGGGCGCGGGTCCGGGGCCTCCGTTCTCCAGCGGGGACGCGGGGTGGAGGAGGCGGCGGGGCGCGGGTCCGGGGCCTCCGTTCTCCAGCGGGGTCGCGGGGTGGAGGAGGAGGCGGCGGGGCGCGGGTCCCGGGTCTCCGTTCACCAGCGGGGATCCGGGGAGGAGGAGGCGGCGGGGCGCGGGTCCCGGGTCTCCGTTCACCAGCGGGGATCCGGGGAGGAGGAGGCGGCGGGGCGCGGGTCCGGGGCCCCCGTTCTCCAGCGGGGACGCGGGGTGGAGGAGGAGGAGGTGGGGCGCGGGTCCCAGGGCGCGTCCCGGGCCTCCGTTCTCCAGCGCGGGTCCCGGGGTCTCCCCGCCGCGCCCCCCGGGCCGGCCGCCCTGGAGCTGCAGGGTCCCGCAGAAGCGCACGCGCTCGCGCGGGGCGGCCAGGGTTCCGGGGCCGCCGCGGAGGAGGAGGAGGCGGCGGTGGCGGTGGCGGCTGGCGTCCCCGCCGGGGGCCAGGCTCGGGGTCCGCAGCAGGGAGCCGTTGGTCTTCACCGGGAGGGCGGCGCCGAGCCGCGCGCGCCCCTCGGGGGTCGTCCGCGGCGGCGGTGGTGCGCGGGGCCCGCGCGGGACGGTGAGGATGGCGGAGGGGTGCGCGGGGGCCCGCGGCGGGGCGCGGGCTGGGGCGGAAGGGGGCAGCCCGCCTCCCCGGAGCCCCGCGCTCCTCCCCGCGCAGCCGTCCAGCCGGCAGGGGCGCGGGCCGGCGGGCGCCTCGTCCTCCAGCGGCAGGTGGGAGGTCAGGGAGTCGATCCGGTGGACCACCTGGAGGAAGAAAGCGGGGCGTCAGAGGGCAGCCGCGGGGGGCTGGATTCACGTCCGCCCCCCCGGGTGTGCACGCCCTCCCGGCGCTGCCCGGTGGCCCAAGGGCTAGAGCGCCAGCCTGGAGAACTGCGCCCAGGTCTGGGGTAAAGGCCCAGGACTGGGCAAAAAGATCAAGCAAAAAAGAAGAAAAATGGCAAGGAAAAAATAAAAACCAGCTCTCTGGATCACCCTTGTGTTACCAGAGAAGGAGAGAGTTCTTGAGGACAGGTCAGAATTCTTATATGAAATTGGATAGGGAAGGGGGGACCAAGACATGAGTTATGCACCTTCCATCTGGTGAGTATCATGTAACCCTTCTATTAATTACAATAAAAAATATATGAAAAAAAATAAGAAAGTGAGCCTCAGCTGCTTGGCTGAAGCCCCTGGCATCGTCTCACCAGCCTGAGAGTCCAGAGGAAAGAACAGCCCCCGAGGGGAAACGATTTAAAGAAGACTTGGGCCTGCAGGGCAGGTGAGAGGACATGCGGAGTGAGGCAGCAGCTACACCGAGCGCCTGGGGGCCCCATAGGAAAGAACCACCTGTCTTACAAGAATACCAGGGTGAGAAAACCCCACTGAAATAGGAGACTGAGCGGACTTTTCGTTTTGTCACGATTCTGTATCCTAGTTATAAAGCACCCAGAGATTCAAATGAGGAAATACAAACCCTCAGACACACTACCATGAAACGACAAATCACTGGAAATGAATGATAAAAAAACATTTAGACCATCAAAAGAAGTATCAACTTGTTACAAAGTAATCTTAAAAAGTAGGCAAACAATCGTTACACAGATTACACATGCCTGGAGACATGTTAGAAACAGATTTCAGACTGAATGAAAACCACAGTCATGGTCTTGTACTTTCATTTTACGCACATGTGAGAGAAGCAAAACTTCCCTCTGATAAAGACTCGGAAGATTATATTTTTCACACTTTGATATGAAAGATAATAATCCATGATAATTCAGCTAAAAGTAAAAATTTAGCAGGGAGGACATGAATGAAAGCATACCTAAATATGAAAATTAGTGACTAGGTAAATGTAAATGTTATGCAATCAGTGAGAATGTATGATTGAGAAACGGGGAATATTAGGAGGGTGAGCAAGAACATGAAATGGAAAGGCCAGCTGAATGAGCAGATCAGTAATGAAGATAAACCCGCCATTATTAATGAACAAGAACTTTGTAGTGAATCAACTTAACATACGTAGAGAAGTTCTAGAACATAGCTATAAAAATAAACACTATTATAAAAATGGTCAGAAAATAGTTATTCACATTATAAAATATAATGGTTAAATAAAAAGATAAGACTGGTGATACTAGAAACATTAAACATAAAATCTAAGAACTATTCTTGACCATACAGGGAAACTATTTTAGAAAAGGTATTTCCAATAACTCCAAAAATTCTAGGCTAAAATTTATTTCAAGTTTCAGCCTTGCTACCAAGTAGCAGTATTATTTTTAAACATTAGAGACAATGATAATGTGATTCATAGCTGCAATTAAGCACTAAAAAGGCAGGCAAGGGTGCACATATATATATTTCCCTGATAATTGAGATTAAAAACACCAAAAATTCTAAACAAAACAAATATTACACAGAATTCTTCCCTGTGCAAACTAGAATTTCCCATGTATTATGAGTACAGTTTAAAGGGATACGCAAACACAAGAGACCAGGTAAAGAGGTGATATGAACCAGGTAGTGATAGCTCATGTCTATAATCCTAGCTACTCAGGAGGCTGGAATCTGAGGATCACAGTTCAAAACTAGCCCAGGCAGGAAAATCCACAAGACTCTTATCTTCAGTGGAATGCCAAAAAAGACAGAAGTGGTGATGTGGCTCAAGTAGTAGAGTGCTAGCACTAAACAAAAAAAGCTACGGGACAGCATATAGGCCCTGAGTTCCAGACCTGTGACAGATAAAAACAAACAAAAAAGAGGTGATGTGTGCTTTCCAAGCAAGCCGATTGGAGCACTGTTCAGAAACTATTTCAAACCAGGTAACACCTGAGAGATGTCCTGAACGACAAAATTAAATTTGAAGTGAAAGTCATTTTCTGGCAGCAGCAACAGGTATACAGAGATAAACGTATTATGTTGTTCAAATATGAGGCAGGGATTGGCACACAAAGAAAAGGAAAAGGAAGACAGACAAGAGCCAGGTGGCAAGAGGCCTGCAAGGACTCTCCAGAACATTGGTTGAAAAATCTGAAGATGGGACAATGTTTCTGACATTCACCACCTTCAAAACAATGCAAGTGGATGTAATTATTTTAGTGGGCTTATTTCTTTCAAAATCTAATTATTTCACAGCCACAACAAAGAACACAGGAAGCTCAGGTCTAGATAACAGCTCAATCTAGGTATGATTTGTTCCAGGGTATTAATATTCCCAGGCAGCCTTAGAAAATTACACAAAATTCCATAGTTCATTACTTTTAACATAAAATGGTCTACAAATTTTACTTACCATTTCTAAAACCAAGCTGTTTAAAATATTTTAAGCAAGACCCATATTATGAAGACAAAGTACCTGATATCATTTAATTTATTTTCTTGTATAACCACGAGTAATTTTCAGTTGTTCCTAAAGAAAACAGACATCGAAATTATCATCCACTATTTCTATGTGTCACATGCCAAATGCTTTTTGTGCGTCATCAGGAAACTCAAAAGCAGAACTAAGGAAGAAAATGGGTTGAAAACACAGCTTCATTCCGCAGAGTTACTACAACTATGGCCACCCCTTATATGTAGTTCCCATTTTTCTTTTCTCAGGTTGCCGGGGCCTACCGGCAGCAAACTGGGGTTCCTGAAATAGGGGGCAGGGACTGGAAAAAATAGAAGAGAGACAAACACATCCGGTCCGGGAGGTCTGCAGCCCAGGTAAAGACTGCAGCCCCGTTTATTATCAACTCAAGGCTTCTATCCCTTCTTGAAACCAGGGAACTTCCAGGTGTTACATTCATATGGTAAATCTCAGGTCATTTAAACAGAATAAGGCCAGAAAACAATAAGACAGTAAAGCCATTGTCTGATGCAAATCAAGGTACAGTTTGATTCCACTCTGGCTCCCAACACCACCCAGGTCATAATGTTACCATTAATTTTGCTTCCAGAAGACTTTTTCTTAATCATTGGTAACTTTAATTCTTTTTCATGAGCCTTCTTGTTGTTTAACTTATTGATTTGAGTAAAAGTAATTAGTTTATTATTTATTATACTATTATTAAACATTTAATGTTTTTCTCAGCATATATTTGTTGCAACGGGGGTCACTGTGATATCTCCATACATGAATATAAGTTGTCACATCAAACTCACCGCTTCAATCACTTTTGCCTCATTTCTACCTCTTTTCTGCCAGTTCAATAACTGGCTTCTCGTTAATGAAGTGGTGACTATCCCTGCCTGACACAGAGGAATCCACGGTCCAATTCCGCGAGGTAGGGGGGGACTGTTAACTGTAGCTGAGATGTGAGAATTGCAGCAAGAAGCCAGCCCAGGCAGAAAAGTCCATGAGACTCATACCCTCCTATGGCCAAAAAGCCCAAGTGGAGCTGTGACTCAAGAGATAGAGTGCTAACCTTGAGCAAAACAAGTCAGGGACAGAATGAGCCCTGACACACACACACACACACACACACACACACGCCGGCACTGTTCTATGTCCACAATGTCTGTAGAGAACTTCATCCACCCTCTCTTCTGAACCTACCCTCATCCACAGGTATTATCTGCAACAGAGATGTCTTATGTTCCTCATGTTTTTTTAAAAAATTGTTCAAAAGGGTTTCACTATATTTCCCAGTAAACATGTTGAATTCAGATTAGCCCCTCTACTTCTTTCCCTTTGTCCATTCCCTCCACCTCACTATTGTTTAACAGCTTTCAGTGAGTTTTCTTATGTCGTTTTCAAATGTGGATATTATTAATTTCCCATCATTCTCCTTCAGTTGTTATTCTGTCATTGATGATATTAATTTTTGTTTTCTTGGGATTTCTTGTTTTAACAAGCAGTGTGCTTTACCCAAACCTTCCTATAGTATGGGGAAAGAAGCATACTCCATCATCATTACCTTAAACACCCTAATCAATGTACATAGTCCGTGCAGTAACACTTTGTGAAAATATATCAAAATGATTCCATTGTGCTAATCATGTTCAAGAGGAGGCTGTAATTCAAAAGAATGAGGTTGTAAGCTTTAATAATAACGATATAGCTCTCAATCTATCATCTTGCTGCTTTATATAAGTTCAACTGGAAAGTCCCCTAGATTGTCTCTTACTTTCCCACTCAATATTAAAATAGCAAAACACTATATGTATATATCCTAAAAGCATCACTGATAAGGTAGCAAAAGTGAAATTCTGTAGCCAACTCCTTTTCTTCTGTTCAGTCTGTTGCAAAGCATTTAGAAAACATTCTTTAAGGGCCGGGAGTTTGGCCAGTGGTGAGTGCTAGCCTAGCATGCACAAAGACCCGGGTGCAATTCCTTGGTACCACATGCATAGAAAAAAACACTGGAAGTGGTGCTGAGGCTCAAGTGGTAGAGCTCTAACCTTGAGAAAGTCCAAGGACAGTGCTCAGGCCCTGAGTTCAAGCCCAGGACTGTCCAAAAAAAAAAGAAAAGAAAGAAAGAAAAAAAAGAAAACATTCTTTAAATGTATATTTATTAGATACATATTTATAAAAATCCTTTAAGCAATTTCTCACTTAATAAAGATCAAATCCTAGTGCTGAAACAAGACTGCAGTAATAGCATGGTCTAGGTCCTGCCTTTGACAGCTGTCATTCATGTTCGAATGCTCTTGTCATTCCTCCTACAGCTCAGACAATGACAAGCTCCCACTGTGGGTTCTTGTATGAGTCATCCACTTCTTCATAAGTGCTACTTGTCTAACCTGTTCTGCTGTTAGATGAACGAATCATTTCTACACATTTGTATACATGGATTTACTTTTAATACATTTTATTTTAGAATACAGATTTACTAAAATATTGAAAAAATAGAATAAAGAGATGCCATACATAATTTCCCTATTATCATCCTATATTAGGATTATCACAATAATATTCTATATTTTCACAATTACCTTCTTTATAAAATTTTTATGACTATGAGTTGTTTAACTGGGCTTCATTGTGATACTTATGGCATACATAAGATATACTTTGATCACATTTAACCCATCTATATTACTCTTTCCTAGTCCACTGCCCTCTCCCCCCTCCTTTTTTACAGTTTTTGGTGGGTTTCATTATTCTACTTGTATATACATATAATCTATATCGATATATATTTTATTCATCTATATACATGATTCTATTATATTCATTGTATCCCCATTCCCACCTTGTTGTTCCTTCTCCATAGAGTGTCACTATGTCCTGGGGCTTGACCTCAGGGCCTGGGCACTGTCCTTGAGCTCTATCAAAGTTGGCACTCTACCACTTGAGCCACAGCATACACTTCCAGCTTTTTCTGTGTATGTGGACTCAAACTCAGGGCTTTGTGCATGCGAGGGAGGCAACTCTACCACTAGGCAACACTCCCAGCCCATATTTTCTATATGCTATTATCAAATGACACTCATTCTTTTTCTTTATATTAGCATATACTAATTGTACAAATGGGTTTCGGTGTAGCATTTGTATTCAGGCACACGGTGCACCTCACCACTTCTGTCACTCTAAACACTCTTCACTGTATACCCTCCCTTTTTTTGGTTTTTGTTTTTTGATATTTTACCATTTTAATGGGCTTCATGTAACTATTCTCATTCATGCATAGAATTAATGTACTTCATTTTTTGGCTACTGTCCATAGTGCTGACAGTGCCAGTTAATCACTGAAATTTCTTAACTTTTCCCTAAATGTCTTTTTTCTGTCCAGGATCTATTCCAAGTTATCCAGTTACAAGTCAGCATTCCTTTATGGCTTCTCTAGGTTGTTATAGTTTTCACTTTGCTTGCTCTTCAAGAATTTGACTGTTTTTGATCATTATTGGCCAGGTATTTTGTACAATGTCAAGTGGGAGTTCTCTGAATGTTTTTCCTCGTGCTTAAATTCATCAAATGTGCTATGAGGAAGAACACTGCATAGGTCAAACACGTTCTTAACAAGTAATTTCAAGAGGGAGTACTGTCAACTGGACTTACTACTGTGATATTCAGCTAGATTATCTGACTTCAACTTTCTTTGCTATAAATTTATTCCATTTTTCCTCAGGTCTTCATCACTACACTTTTTCTGTTACTGTTGTTATTTTTATTTTTGTTCTTGTCTTTGAGACAGGGCTTTGTCAGGTTACCCAGGCTGGCCTAGATCTTGCAATGCTCCTGCTTCAACCTGGTGAATGCTATGATCACGAGTGCTACCACACTACATAGAACTCTACACTATGCTATTTGGAGAAACATAAAGTACACTGGAAAATAATAAGCTCATATGACTCCAAACCATCCTATAATTAGTATATTATACAGATCCCTATACAGAGAAGATATTTACTACAGGCTCAATTATAGCATTCAGATTGAATATCAATCCAGAAAAAATAGACACTATTGTAAATATGTGTTCCAAAAGAATAATATTAAAGAGCGAATATGCACTAAAAAGGTATAAAGATAATTCAGGAGCCATGGCTGTGCTACTGTGTGTGCTTATACTTATAATCACAGCTACTTATGAGTCAAAAATAGGATAATATAATATCAAGGATACAGAAAAATGTTCAATATACTCATAGAAGGTTGATATCCTTTATGGAATTTAAAATATAGCATGCTTTTTAAAGTCATTATAAATAAGATCACTACCATAATTTTAACTCAAAAGAAAACAAACATAAAATATATGAGAATGTAACTGCTGAGTATGTCTTAGTCATTTCTTTAGTTTAATGTATACAATATTGTACTTATCTAGCAACCTAGAAAGTAACATAGTGTATTTTCCATATTGAAAACTTTAACATCTACTCTCACCTTTTCAATGCTATTCAGTAATATAAACTATGTTACATATGGCCACTGGCTGGAGTTACTGCAGTCATTGTATGCTTAAATACAATTCTCACCCTTTCATCTAAATTGAAGGGAGAGGCTTCTGTATAGGAAGTGGTAACAGAAATGACAGAAATCCTCAGAAACAGATTCTCTAACTGCATTTATCCCAAGGGAACGCTACCTTGATTGTTATGCTAATAATAAATTGTGCCGGCTGCTCTGACCTACCCAAAATCTGAGGGATAAATCTAATCAGCAAGGCATGTCCTGTATGCTTTCTAGAAATCACTGTACAGTTTCTAGTATCCCTGTAGTTCCATCACCTTAAAACACATGGATGCACACATGTGCTCCCCTGCCACTCAAATGACCCTAACTGAAGAAGCCAGCTGTCCTCGGCCAGAAAAGGCGGCAAGAAGAACTGAAGCAACAGAAGCAGAGGGCTCAGGAATATAGTTAACATGCAATACATGCAAGAGTAAGGGAGAAAACAGCTAAATGCACCTTAGCTAGTTTTACTTTTTTTTTTTTTTTTTTTTTTTGCCAGTCCTGGGTTTGAGCTCAGGGCCTGAGCACTGTCCTTGGACTTTCTCAAGGCTAGAGCTCTACCACTTGAGCCTCAGCACCACTTCCGGCTTTTTTCTATGTATGTGGTACCGAGGAATCGAACCCGGGTCTTCATGCATGCTAGGCAAGCACTTTAACCACTAGGCCAAACTTCCGGCCCTACTTTTATATGACAAAAATCAGGTCTTCCAGAGGATCAACAATCTCCTGTGTAATACTTCCCAACCCATTATCCACCAACCCAAACAACTACCAATTACCTCCTATCAACCATCTCTCCAGGAAAAACTGTCAGGCTTAAATTAATCATTCGAATGCAAGGGAAGCTTGTGGAACATACTCATGCTAGACTAAACCTAATTTAATCCTAATTATGGCACTTGCTACACTAAGGACAAAATCTCTCCCAGGCTTGAATCTCTATTCAGTTTTCTTTGAAGTGATTCACAGTCCACATTAATGAATTGTTTTGATGGGTAAATGAGACAATAAGCACAAAACTATAGCTATTAAGCACAAAACCGTAGCTATTAAGTAAATGTTAGCTATTTTTCTAATGCCTATCTAGATTCAGTGATGCATTACCACTGATACCTTCGTTATATTTACAGTTGGGTATTAGCACATCAAAGTTCATAGAAGTACTGCATACAAAAAAACTAAATAAATATACTTACCAGTGTCCTAAAACTTCTCATATTCTCTTTGACCTTCCAATTTCAGCTCATTGCTAACCCACACATCTCCACATGCTAACAAGGTTAGGGCTAGGGGTGTATCTCAGTGGCAGAGGGCTTGCTTAGCATTGTAAGAACCTGGATTCGATTGCCAGCACCTTGGGGGGAAAAAAAGAAATTCCATCTAATAGTGTAATAAGTCCTCTCAGTTCTAGCTCTGTAGCCTACCTGAATATAAATTTATTGCTATTTTATTACTCTGACCAGAGTTTCTTCCAATCAAAATTATGTAAAATGATCATTTCTTCTAATCACTAATAAAGACTGACTTTTGCATAACTCTAACCCCTCAATGCATCACCCTGACAATAATTTTTTTTTAAATAATAAAAAAAGTCTGACTTTTGCAAAGTACTTTGGAAGCTCTACTAAGATAAAGCACAACACTAAGAAACTTTTAAAACAAGGTCTGCAACATATTCTAGGCCACATAGAATTTAGAAGATTATAAATCTTTATGAAGGGGTCAAAAGCTAGATTAACGCACAAAGAGTTTTAAAATTGTATTTATGAGTAACTCTTCTAAAGAGTGGAATTAATAGAAAATATAAGTTAAAGAATGATATAATAAACTTTAAAAAAGTAAAGACTTAGGAATCAAATCAAGTGGTCAAGTGAAGTATATCAAAACACAAACCACAAAAAAATAAGCTTACATTTACTAATATATAATATAGTTACTAATAATTCTTGTTACAAATAATAATTTATTAGCAGAGACTAAAATTTATCACTCAAATAAAAAGTGAGGGCAAGGATAGTGGCCTAGTGGTAGAGTGCTCGCCTTGCATGCATGAAGTTCTGGGTTCGATTTCTTGGTACCAAATACATGGACAAAAGCTGGAATTGTGCTGTGGCTCAAATGGTAAAGCACTAGCCTTGACAAAGCCAAAAAACAGTGCACAGGCCCAGAGTTAAAGCCCCAGGACTGGTAATATATCTATATTTTTATTAAATATATTTATATAGAGTGAATGCCTTGATGAAATCCTTTTCTGAAATCTCTATAAAATTAAGCAGAACTAAGGCAGGTACTATGGCTCATGCTTGTAATCCCAACTACTCAGGAGATTGACATCTGAGGATTGTGGTTCAAAGTAGTCGTATCTCTAACAACCAAAAATACTTGAAGTGGAACTGTGACTCAACTAGTGGATTGCAAGTTTTGTGTAGAAAAGGTTAGCAACAGTACCTAGATGGAGTTCAAGCCCCAGGACATACATGCATACACACACACACACACACACACACACACACACACACACACAGCATTTGATGTATCTATAGTATTTCCACACTTTAAAGGGAGAAAGATTAGAAAGCATTGTAAAGACTAATCTGACTGTTTGCTGGTGGTCATACCTGTAATCCTAGCTACTCAGGAGGCCAAGATCTGAGGATTGAAATTTGAAACCAATCTGACTAGCAAAGTCCTCAAGATTCTTATCTCCAACTGATTACCCAAATCTGCAAGTGGAGTTGTGGTGTAGCCTTAAGCAAGAAGGTTAGGGACAGTGCCTAGGCCCTGAGTTCAAGCTCCAGGACTGGCACAAATGTTTTTGTTTGCTTGTTTCTTTCTTTCTGTTTAGTTTTTGGTTTTTGGCCAGTCCTGGGGCTTGAACTCAGGGCCTGGACACTGTCTTTGGGCTTTCTCAAGCTATCCCTCTACTACTTGAGCGATAGCACCACTTCTGGCTTTTTTTTTTATTTAATGAATAATTTTCATGATTTATTTTACAGCATCACCAAAAGTCTAGGTGTAGGCTATATGTTTTTTCCATGTATTTTTATTGTAATTAATTGAAGGGTCACATTATATTCATCAGACTTCTGGTTTTTTCTATGGATGCAGTACTGAGGAATTGAACCCAGGGCTTCATGCATGCTAGGCAAGCACTCTACCACTAAGCCAAACTCCTGGCTTTTTTTTTAATTAAGAAAGACTAATCTGTTGTACAAAATTTATCAGTATAGTCCAATATATTCTAATTCTTCGTTCTTAGCTTTTTCTGTTATGGCCTTGTTCTACTGGTGTTTTTTTTTTTTTTTCATTTGTTGCCCTTCCTTCACTACTGCTGCTACTGCTGCTTCTCCTCTCCTTTTTCACCTTCCTCCCCGTCTTCCCCCCTCCTCCCCACCTCCTCCTCTTCCTCCTCCTCTTCCTCTCCTCCTTCTCCTTCTCCTTCTTCTTTTTCTTTCTTTTGTGACACTGGGGTTTGAACCCACAGTCTCAAAATCTACCATTTGAGCCATTTCTCCAGCCTTTTTTGCTTTAGGTATTTTTCACATATGGTATCACTGTGATTTTCACGTAGCATGTATAGCCATTATTCCTGGCTTTAGGAAGCTCTAGTAAAAAAAAATCTACAGCAGAAAATAAACAAAAAAAAATTCTAAATAAATGCCTGACATTAAGAACAAGTTAGCATAAAGTAAAGTGAAGGCACTATGTTTTCAAACATGTTCTCCATCAATTCCTGACAACTATAGAGACTGATACTGTGTTTGCCCTACCTCTAGAATCTAGGACATTTTTGTATTTCAAGACCACTGAAAGAACTCGTGATATCTTTCAAATGCTGGTGCATACTTTAAATCACACACATGTGGGATGGGATGTAGCTCAGTGGCCAACGTGCTTGCCTAGCAAGTTCAATGTCCTGGGTTCGATCCCCAGTCCCAAAAAAGAAAAAGACAAAAAATACAGTTAAATCACACACATGTATACACATATGTCATTGGATTAATCTTTCTATTTGAAGGATTATAGGTCCTGAATATGATCAGTTTAATTACACAAGACGATAAGTCACTAAAGAGGAGGCAGTTGGCCTGTTTTTGAGGAAAATTTTTAGTCTTAAGAAAGGTAATAACAAGATCGTGTGGCATATAATTATTTTATTCTTGTCACTGGTGTTCAAGACACAGTAATTGAAGTGGTGCAGACACTTGGTCACTAGAGTAAGCAGAACACTATGGAGACTCTTGAAAGTGCTGCTGGCTCCAGGGTTAACAATCTCGTCTAAACCACTTAGTACATCATATCACTTCTTTTTTGCTTACATCAATAATTTACACAAACATCATTGTGATATGCTATATTATTAGATTGTGAACACTGTGAAGATAAGAGATGTCTTTTTTTCAATATTATTTCCACATTATCTAGCATGACTTTTACTCTTATTGTTTGCTCAAAGAATAACTGTTGGGAAAAATTGGATTGTATGTCAAGTAAAATAATTTATGCTCTCCTTCCTGTATGTATATTATATGTGTATATGTCCAGTCTTTTGTGCTTATAACCATTAGTACCAGGCTTAGAACCCAGTACTAGCTATCAGTACGGAAGATGGCACGAAGTGAAAATGAAGAAAACATCTACTCACATTTTCTCATTTTTAGTGGTTTAGTAAATACAAGATTTGTGTTTTGTCTGCAAAGTCAGTCATAAAATTCAATTAATCTGCAATTTTAAAAGGCCTAAGAAAGGCATGAATGTCAAAGAAGTTAATAAATGCCCAGCTCTCTCTAGAGATGACAGCATATACTGGCACATCCACATAGTGAGAAGAGAGCCACAGTGATAAATATTTGATTTAGTTACCAGCTGGCTTAGACGAATTGGTTGCACTTTTGAATCTCTCTATTGCAAGTAAAAGCTGGGTAAGAAGACTGTCATTTCATATTATGTAAATCCACATGGCTTAGGGAACTTACATAAACAAACTGCAGTACAAACACCAACAGCAACACTTCCCTGCATGCACAAGTCACCATGCTGTATCAAAAATCCAGCATCATAGCTGGACATGATGGCTCACGTGTGTCATCCTAGCTACTCAGGAGGCTGAGATCTAAAGATCGAAGATTAAAGCCAGCCCGGGTACTAAAGATGGTGAGACTCTTATCTCCAATTAATCACTAGAAAATGGGAAATGGGGTTGTGGCTCACGAGTAAAGAGGTAGCCTTGAGCTGAAGAGCTCAGGGACAGCGCCCAGGCCCAAGGTCAAGCCCCATAATGGCCCACAAAAGAAAAGAAAAGAGTCAGCCAATGAAGAATCACAATTGTGATTTTAGAAAAAAAAGTTTTTAAGTTTTTCACAAACCTCAAAAGTTTATGAACTACCCAGGCTATCTGTGTGTGTGTGTGTGTGTGTGTGTGTGTGTGTGTGTGTGTGTGTGTGTGTGTGTGTTCTTAATTGCCATTCTAAGATGGAATCTTAGCACAGTTTCGATGTGAATTTTCTTTGTTGCTACATGTTGAATATTACTTCATGCATTTATGGATCATTTATGCTAATCTTTTCGAGAGTGTCTCCATCATTTCTGTATTCACAACTCTCTAGCAATTCTCTCTTGCTGACACTAACAGTGAGGTCCACAAGGCCTTTACTAGTCCGACATGACAGTGAGGTCCACAAGGCCTTTACTAGTCCGACATGACAGTGTGGTCCACAAGGCCTTTACTAGTCCGACATGATATGGCCTCTCTAATATTCTAAACTTGTGTTTACCAGTCACTCTTCTACTTCTCCATTGAGGCCATGATGGCTTCACAGAAAATAACAGAACACATAAGCCCACTACCACAGCATTTGCTAATACATTTGACTTCTCTATTCCCTTCGTCCAGAAAAACTCTAATCCCTTGTCTCTGCAAAGAACACTCCTTCATTTCCATCCATTCTTTGCTTAAATGCAACCTTCAAAGAGATTTTTAACTCAACTTCGAAACATACTAATGCATTATAGAGAAACATAGAACTTTAGAGATGAGGAAACCCTTATACATCTCCTGGAGGCTAGAGGAGGAAAGGTTATAACCAAGAGACACAGGAAAGTACGTCTGGTGATGGACCTGGTTCTCAGAAAGTTCCAGCCATCCTTTCTCAGTGCCCTTCACTTTAGGGACAAAGATAAAGCCAAGGCTCATTTAGAAATATTCTGTTATTACCAATGAAGTATTTAACTGTGAATATTCTAGAATACATTCACAGAGAAATCTAAACATTTTAGCTACTTTTTAAAATGAAAAGCAACTTATAAAATGGCTTTTTCCAAACTCTGGGATTTTGCAGGGAACTCTTCCCATTGTCAGACTTTTTCCCCCATTCCATTTTTAAAGAAGAGAAAAATTATGTATTTCCCACGGGAATCTGCTATTTGTGTGAATGCTTTTAAACATCTGAAAAAAAATACAAACAAAATTCTTTAGAACAAGCCAGGTGCGGTGGTTCATGCATGTAATCCTATTTCCTCAGGAGGCTGAGGTCTGAGGATCAGGGTTCAAAGCCAGCCCAGGCACTCAAGTCCACTTGACTCTTACCGCCAATTAACCACTAGAAAACAGGAAGTGGCACTGTGTCTCAAGGGGGAGGGAGGTAGCCTTGAGCTGAAGAGCTCAGCAACAGTGCCCAGGCTCAGAGTTCAAGCCCCACAACCGACAAAAAAAAGTCTTAAGAATGGTTATTGCAGGTTTGTGGAAGGATGGAAGAGGGCAGAAAAGGAGAGAGAGAGAGAATCATGGTTTGGTCAGTAGTTAAAGCAGATATCTATCTTGATTGAAATGATGTGGTGAATTTTAAAGGATTATGCACTGAGTTTGTCTACTAGTGGCATAACCCTCATAATGTATCTAAAATATAAAAATGAGGGAATAAGATTTCTAATGGGATTCATGTCAAGCCAATCAACATCAGCAGGTTCTCTGTCCTAGCAATTCCCCTACACAGTTCTGGCTGGCATACAAAAGTATCTGATGTCAAAATTTCTTCCTACCCATTTTTAACTGTCTCAGTGAGAGCCCAGATCAACCTTCTCTTTGGGCGCATCTACCTCATGAGGATTTCGCACCGAAAATGCTAATAATAGAAACTGTTTTGGGTCATGATACAAACCCAGCAGGATGCTCAAAACACCACAGGACATACCGGTGCTGCCTGGAAAAGCTTGTTGGCAGGTACCACGTGAGCCATATGGAAACTGCTGAATCCGGAAATAAAGTGGCAGATTCTGAAGCTGACAGTGTCCCTTACCTTGATAGGATGAATATTAGTCAAGGACAGAAAGCATTTCTGCCTTTCACGTGCCTGCCATCCATGGTTACCAAAAATTCGCAGATACAGTTTTCATTCTGCTATTTTACTTTTTACTATTTGGATTCGTTCCTGCGACAATGACATTTTGGAAGAAGTGAAAATATTTTAAAGCACCTACAAAGTTATATGGCCTAGCAAAATTAATATTCTGTTAACCCTAACATCATAAAAGGATGATTGTAAAACATGTCCATATTGTAGTAATAGCTAATGTTTTTACTTCCCTCCTGAGGGATGAAACAATAAAACTATTTGTGCACCAGGCCCAGAGTTCAAGCCCTAGTATGAAGAAAAAGAAGGAAGAGAAGGAGTAGGAGGACGAGGAGGAGGAGGAGGAGGAGGAGGAGGAAGAAGAAACACACCTAGAAAGAAAGTAGGCTGTAACTATTTGCCATGTTTACAACCAAATATGTTATTTCTAAAAATATTAATATCCATAAAATTAGAAATAAGTAGAACACCAAACATTAAGGTATATATAGAAGAACTTACAGCTAATCTTGAAATAGTTATGGCCTAATATCATTCAAGAAAATAGAAAATACCACTGTATAATTAATAATTTTACATGATTTCAAAGACAAAATAGAGTACAATTTTTTACTACAGCCATTTCTCAATAATATTAAGAATACATTTTACTTTCTAATTTTTTCTGGGTGTTCTATAGTATTCACAACTTACATTACTTCTGAAATCAGAAGTTTTGAAAAGCAGAACATTGATTGCACGTTTACCATTGATTGCAGCCCCTGGAGTCTGTAAGACGTCAGAATTCCTATCAGAACTGAACCTTCAACCTCAAGGAATTTCATCACTTAATTCTCAAAAAATACCAGTACAGCTCTCTAGAGACGGTTTTGTAGTTTATTTTGTTAGTAACAAAAAATATATATATAGCTCAAAATCACATTTAAATCTCATTTCCTACATTCAGATTTAAATACCTGAGATCCTCATAGCAGCAAAGGTAGAATAAACATAATCTAGTAACAATGCAATCTATTGCATTGGTTTTATTGTCTCTCTGCACCATTGCCTGAAGCCCACATCTATTACTTTAAGATTGCTTGAATTTCTAATCAGCTAGTTTTCTGAGTGTTGAATAACTGTATTCACAGTGAGGAGTGGTTACTGGCTATCTCAATATTCTCAGAATCCTTTCCCTCTCTTCTAGCATTCTAACCTATCTCTCTGGTAGTAGTACTGTTTAGGTACTTAGGCAACAGATTACATGTCAAAGCTAGCCTGGCAGGAAAGTCTGTGAGATTCTCATCTCCAATTAATCACCCCCCCCCAAAAAAAAAGCCAGAGGTGGAGCTGTGGCTCAAGTGCTAGAGCACTAGCCTTAAGAACAAAAGCTCAGGGACCGAATCCGAGATCAAGCGCTAAGACTAGAACACAAAAAAAGGGAAAATTTCTAAATACTTTACCATTTAATAAATAAACCTGTTTTAGAAAATTTGTATGAAGTAGAATGGTGGAACTATTCCTACTGTTAAATGAAGTCAAATCCCATCTCTGGACACACTACAGAGATTATTCTCTACAATTTATTCTAATGGAGTTTTATATGCTCATCAACCAAAAAAATCCCATTAAACAATCTATACAACAAACTATATGTGTAAGAAGGAATATTTAAAACTAAAATTGTTTGGTTTCCATCAACCCTAGATCAGATAGTTTCTTTGAAGTTTTCAAACTTTTCAAAATTAAGCCTACTACATTTTTATGAAGTTACAAGAAAAGTCATGAGTAATCTACAGTTCCCAGCCTCACTGCAGTCATTCCACCCACCCATGGGATCCATCATTTGGAAATTCCAGTCAGTGGCAGGACAATCCCCATATACCTATAGATAGATAAATATGCATATTTGAGTTTGTAATATGGTGACAACATTAAAAATGAAGTGTTGAAAGTTCAAGATTTTAAAAAATCTGAATTTTGTGCTTGGATAAAGACTTTATCAGACTTTATCTCTCTCAAATCAACAAGACTTGCTATTCCATATTAATGTCAACATTTGATGCAAAAGTTTGCAAGTGATCTCTTTGATCACAAATGATTATGGAAGTTGTTAGATTATTTTTTAACTATTTAAAAAGCAATAACTTTGTTTTTACATTTCTTAATGAAAAGGGATCATCTACACCATTATATTTGTTATGAGCCATTTTGTCCTCAAAACTATAGCCTTTCTTTTTTTCTTTATTCTTTCTTTCTTTCAATGTGTAGAAACACAAGAATTAATCTAGACCAATTATTTTAACCATGAATCTGAATAAACTAGAAGTTTCTGAAAGTCTCTGTCTTACCTTTTTAAGTTTCTACCTTCTTCAGCAGGGGAGTATCATCCTATGAAAAACATGGCAGGTATAGATTTGGGAATAAATTCATATGAATTTGTTTTCAGCTATTTTCTTTCTTTCTCCATTGAGAGTGGTCAGCAAACTCAGTAACATCTTTTAAATTTTACTAGTGTTTAAGGGAAAAATAAATGTATCTCAAAATAAACTTAGAATTCACTGAGACTATCAACAACAATGCTGTCATCTTAGTAGCATAATAAAAAGAGATTTGGCACTTGGGACAAGATAAGTGCGAAACCATATGCTGAATTATACTTACAGTTTTTCACGATACCACAGAAAACTGAATGACTCATGGTGAATCTTTGAATTATTTTTTTGTATTGTGGATAAATTTGATATTACTGAAAATTCAAAATTCAAATTGAGGTTTTACTCAATTATGAGGGCAGAATGAAAGTACATTTAGTTTTTCTAGAAATCCTATTTTTCATCTTTAGTATACAATCTAATGATAACTGATTATAACTACCTAGGTAATCAAAAAAGTTCACTCCCAATGACAACTCTTTCTATTGGAAACATTGATTTCGTTTTCACTTGTTAGTAAAGTGTTTCAGAAAGGTATTACCATCTTCAAATCTACTTTATTATCTGAATTTACATAACTGCCAAAGTCCTGACATCTTCTATGAGGAAAACTCACACTAAAATAATCCCAAACATCTAATACCATTGGTGCAGAGTTTATGCAAAGATAAAAGATATAATATTTTATTGTATTTTACTGTTGGGGTAATGTATAGAGGGGTTACAGTTACATTCATCAGATAGTGGGTACATTACTTCTCCAACACTGATACCCCTTCTCATGTTTTTGTTCCCTTTTCCTCCTCCACCCCCTCCCAATCATCTTGTTTTTCCCCTTACCTTTCTTATTTCAAATTAACTAATACATGTACATACAACACACCAGGTAATAAAGTCAGATACAGTAACAACATGAGATAAATCATAAGGGAAAAAAAAAGAGAAAAGAAACCACTTCACATAGCATGTTAGGAACAACAATCACAAGATAAAACTCTTGCTTCCGTATCCTAGAGTTCATTTCACTTAGTCTCATCCTATAGGGCCCTATGTATATAGCTTTTGAGCTACTGTGATCCTCTGCTAGGAGAATCCTAGATGTTCACGATTTATGGCAAATGAGGGAAAACATAGAGTCTGTGTTTCTTTGGGTCTGGCTTACTTTACCTCAAATGTTTTTTTCCAAGCTTTTTCCATGTCCTTACAAATGTTTGGTTTTTTTTGTTTGTTTGTTTTTTCTGATGGCAGTACAGATTTCCACTGTGTATAAATGCCTTGCACTGTAATTCAGAATAAAATACCATCTGGTGCACAACACACGCGCATTCTCTGGTACTGATCCCAGGCTTGAACTCAGGTCCTGGGCACTGCTCTTGACCTTTCTTGCTCAACACCACCACTCTACCGCTGGATCCACACGTCTACTTACAGCCCTGTGGAGGAAGCAGTTCACTGGAGAAAAGAGTCTCAGGGACTTTGCTGCCCAGGCTGTCTTCACACCTGGATCCTCATATCTCAGCCTCTGAGGAGCTAAGATTACAAGCGTGAGCCAGAGGCGTCCAGCCATGATCTCTAATTCATTTTTATGGACATTATAAGTTAGTAACGGCATATCGACAATTTATATAAAATTTATTACTGCCCAGAAGCATCAAAATCATAAATATAAGTAACCTTACCGTCCAGGACGGGGGAGAGCGCGCCGACCCCGGGAGGACGCGCCGTCCAGGACGGAGGACAGCGCGGTGACCCCGGGAGGACGCGCCGTCCAGGACGGGGGAGAGTGCGGAGACCCCGGGAGGACGCCCCGTCCAGGACAGGGGAGAGCGTGGTGACCCCGGGAGGATGCACCGTCCAGGACGGGGGAGAGCGCGCTGACCCCGGGAGGACGCGCCATCCAGGATGGGGGAGAGCGCGGTGACCCCGGGAAGATGCGCCATCCAGGATGGGGTAGAGCGCGCCGAACCCGGGAGGACGCGCCATCCAGGATGGAGGAGAGCGCGCCGAACCCGGGAGAAAGCGCCATCCAGGATGGGGGAGAGCGCATTGACCCAGGGAGGACGCGCCGTCCAGGACGGCAGAGAGCGCGGTGACCCGGGGAGGACGCGTCGTCCAGGACGGGGGAGAGAGCGCTGACCCCGGGAGGACGCGCCGTCCAGGACGGGGGAGAGAGCGCTGACCCCGGGAGGACGGGCCGTCCAGGACGGGGGAGAGTGCGGTGACCCCGGGAGGACGCGCCATCCAGGATGGAGGAGAGCGCTCCGACCCCGGAGGATGCACCATCCCCGGAGGAGAGCACGGAGACCCCGGGAGGACGGGCCGTCCAGGACGGGGGAGAGTGCGGTGACCCCGGGAGGACGCGCCATCCAGGATGGAGGAGAGCACGCCGACCCCGGCAGGATGCACCATCCCCGGAGG
Source organism: Megascapheus bottae (assembly GCF_031878675.1). Taxonomy (NCBI): domain Eukaryota; kingdom Metazoa; phylum Chordata; class Mammalia; order Rodentia; family Geomyidae; genus Megascapheus; species Megascapheus bottae. The sequence continues at coordinate 152,681 of NW_028327667.1, forward strand.
AGAGTACGGAGACCCCGGGGGGACGGGCCGTCCAGGACGGGGGAGAGTGCGGTGACCCCGGGAGGACGTGCCATCCAGGATGGAGGAGAGCGCGCCGACCCCGGGAGGATGCACCATCCCTGGAGGAGAGCACGGAGACCCCGGGAGGACGGGCCGTCCAGGACGGGGGAGAGCGCAGTGACTCCGGGAGGGGGCACCATCCCCGGAGGAGAGCACGGAGACCCCGGGAGAACGGGCCGTCCAGGACAGGGGAGAGCGCGCCGACTCCGGGAGGACGCGCGGTCCAGGACCGAGGAGAGCGCGGTGACCCCGGGAGGACGTGCCGTCCAGGACGGGGGAGAGTGCACCGTCCTGGACGGCGCGTCCTCCCGGGGTCAAGGTCGCGTTTGGACCATGAGCGACCCAGCCCTCCTCCGTCCAGCACCCTCCGGGCCTGATTCTCCAAGGCTCCCTCCCAGGCCCCACCCGGCTTCCCAGAGCCCGGCTCAGGTCGGGGAGTCGGCTAGGAAGGGGCTCGTCCTGGGGAAGAGAAAAGCAAGCCCAGTCCCAGAGTCAGGGTGCAAGTGGAGGAACCCTGGGTGCACAGGCCGCACACGCCTGCACACGCGCCTGCACACACACCAGCATATGCATCTGCACACACACCTGCATATGCGTCTGCGCACGTCTGCACACGCGCCTGCACACACACCTGCAACACGTCTGCATACACGTCTGCGCACACGCCTACACATGCGTCTGCGCACACGTCTGCACACGCGCCTGCAACATCTGCACACACATCTGCGCACACGCCTACACACGTCTGCTCACACGTCTGCGCATGCGCACACACCTGCACACACCTGCACACACGTCTGCACACGCGTCTGCACACGTGTATGCACACACACCTGCACACGCGTCTGCACATATGTCTGCACACGAGCCTGCACACACGTTTGCATACACCCCTGCACACACGTCTGCACACGCGCACCTCCATGCACATGCACACCTGCGTGCGCGCCGTGATGCCTCTGGCTACCCTACCCCGGCGGTTGGGTCCCCAGTGGGGACAGGATGAGGAAAGGAGAGACGGCCTCTGGAGGCATAGGAAAGGACGTCCAGGACCCCAGACCCCGGTTCCTGCAGGCACAGAAGTGGAGAGGAAACCTGAGCCGGGCTTCCCTGCCCTCCTCCGTGGGACCCTGGCGCCCTCCTCGGGTTTCTCTCAGAAACCAGGCAAGAAGCCCACTTGCCAAGGACTGGAGAGCTGCGCAAGCCCGGCCCCCCGTCAGTCCGGCTCTCCAGCACCCCCCGCCCCGTCACTCCGGCTCCGGCCCGGCCCCCCCCTCCGTCAGTCCATCCCCGACTCCTGTCAGTCCGTCCTCCCCCGCCCCAGTCCATCTGCCCCCGTCAGTCCGTCCCCGGCCCCCCTCAGTCCCCAGCCCCGTCAGTCCATCCCCGGCCCCCCTCAGTCCCCCGTCCCGTCAGTCGGTCCCCGGCCCTCCTCAGTCAGTCCGTCCCAGCACCGCTCTCAGGCACAGTTTCCCCTCGTCTCGCCCTCACCCGGGTCCACCCGGGTCCACCTGGATTAAAAGCAGAAAAACGCACCGGCTCCGTCTAGGAGTGGCCGGGGCCCGGCCGCCCTCGGGGCCTCCCCGCGGCGGGTCCCGGCGGGCAGGGGACCCCGCTCACCTCCTTGAGCTCTGTGGCCACGTCCTTCAGGTCGCCCAGCACCAGCTCCAGGCCCTCCACGATCGTCCTGATCTGTTCCTTCACCCGGGCTCGGGGGGCCGCGGGCGGCGCCGACGAGGTCGGGGACCCCGCCGACGCGGCTGACATTCTCCGGGGCGCCCGCGGCGGGTCAGGGCCGGCGGGCGGGCGGCGGCGGAGGCGGCGCGTCCCGGGCTTGGGCTCTGCCGCGGCCGCCCGCGCCCGGAGCTCTGTCCGCGGCGGGAGGCGGCGCTGCGCGCTCGGCCCGGCGCTGGGGCGCAGCCATGGACTCCGGGCCGCCGCTGCCTTGCTCCTCAGCCGAGGGGCGCCCGCAGCCCGCAGCCCGCGCCGCCCCGGCCTCGCCGCCCCCGCCCCGCTCCGCCCGCAGCCAGGGCGCGCGCGCGCTCCCCGGGCTGGACGGGACGCGGGCGGTCGGGGACGCCCCCTCCCGGGACGGGTTCCTCTCGGGCTCACCCGGCAGGGTCGGCGCTGCCTCCTGCCCGCGCCGTCTGCGTTTCCGAGCCGACGGCCCCCGCCCGCCCGCCCGCAGGGGACTTCTCGCCCCTGGCCGGGCTCTGTCCCGTCGGGAAGCCCAGCCCGATATGTCCCAGCACGCGTCCTCAGGGCCACCTGGCCGAGTCCCCGGGCCCGGCCCGGTCCACGTCCCCTTCCCCACCCCCCGGCCCGCCCCCGTCCGGCCCCGGGGCTGGGGACCCGCCTGCACGGAGCCTCGCTGGTCTCGCGCCCCTGAGCCTCCAGTGGCTCCTCAGCCTGACCTAAGGCGGGGAATCAGAAGGGGCGGCCGCCTCTCCCTGCGCGGAGGGGACTCTTCCTCCTCCAGGTGCGCGTGTCGGGGTCAGGGCCCTGGGCGTCCCCGAGCGGCTGTGCCAAGCCAGCCCGGCACCCCCGGGCCCCCAGCCCGCTCCCCCCGCGGCCAGCCAGGCACCACGGGCCTCCAGCCCGCTCCCCCCGCGGCCAGCTGTCCCTGAGCCTTCCCTGCTCCAGCTGGCTTCGAACCCCGGGGCCCTGGAATGCTGTCCTCCTGAGCCCCTGCGGCCTGGCTGCCTGGCTGCAGCTAGAGTTTACCTCTAGGAACCTACACTGTTGACTGGGTTCACATTCTCTCAGAATCTTCTCCTTCAATGCCTCTAACATGAAGCATTTTCAGTTATCCGAGCTCCTGAAATGACTCTCTTCCGCTTAACGATTCTCTTTGGAAAAAGTGCTTTTGCAAATTACATTTGGACTAGAGGAGAAAACACAGAAGACGAATTAGAAATCAGAAATGCCTAAAAATATATATATATATATATATATATGTATGTATATATCCAATCACTGGAAAATACTGAAAAAAATAGAGGACAGCAGAATAAACAGAGAAATCAAGTTAGAAAAAAATTAAAAGAATGGTTTTGTAGTAGTCATGGAAGAAGAGGGCAGAAAGGTTTAATAAGTATTGTGCTTGAGTTCTCTGAGTTACGTAAAATCTTTTTTTTTTTTTTTTGCCAGTCCTCGGGATTGAACTCAGGGCCTGGGCAGTGTCCTTGGACATTTTGCCCAAGGCTAGCATTCTACCATTTGATCCACAACACCACATCTAGCTTTTTCTGTGTAGTGGTACTGAGGAATAGAACCCAGGGCTTTGTGCATGCTAGGCAAGCACTCTACAACTAGGCTACACTCCCAACACAATCGATTGTCTTTAACTCGCCTTATCTATTCTTTTCAGGCACTACTCCTTATATTTTAATTTTTGATTCTTCATAGTAAACAAGGCTGGAAAATTCCGAGCACAGTGATTTTAGATAAAGATACTGGAGATGAGGAAAAGGAGTGATGTTTTCTTCCCCAGGATTGAAAAAAATGCTCTCCAATGTCGATGCCACTCCAGATGTCTGTTCAATTAAGAATAGTTTGAAGAGCGTTACTGTTTTATAATTTTATTATTCTGTTTAATGTCTAACAATAGTTTCTTGTCCTTACTTGCTGCATTGTCACTGCTGTTCTGACATATGTAAGAAGAATTCTACCTCAATCAGATAAGGAAAATGGTTTTAACAACATCTTCAGATACTTGAAAATAGTATTTTTGATATTATACCAACACTTGACAAGTTATACATTTTTGTAGATAGGTTATGTAGTTCTTTTTTTTTTTTTTGCCAGTCCTGGGCTTGAGCTCAGGGCCTGAGCACTGTCCTTGGGCTTTCTCAAGGCTAGAGCTCTACCACTTGAGCCTCTGCACCACTTCTGGCTTTTTCTATGTATGTGGTACCAAGGAATCGAACCCGGGTCTTCATGCATGCTAGGCAAGCACTTTAACCACTAGGCCAAACTCCCGGCCTGTAGTTCTTTTTTATTTTAATTTGGCAGTACAGTGGATTGAACCGAGATTTGTAACGCAGACACTCTACCACTTGAGCCAAACCATTAATTCCTTTCTACCTTGTTCTTCCTGTGCGTGTGTGTGTGTGTGTGTGTGTGTGTGTGTGTGCCAATCCTGAAGCTTAAACTCAAACCCTAGGCACTGTACCTGAGTTTTTGTGCTCAGGGATAGGGCTAGTGCTCTACCACTTGAGTTACCGCTTCACTTCTGGCTTTTTGATAATTGGAGATGGGGGATGTCATGAATTTCCCCATCAAGCCTGGCTTTGAACTGTGATCCTCACATCTTAGTCTCTAGAGTACCTAAGATTCCAAGTGTGAGCTACCAGTATTGAGCTATTCTTGATATAATCTTCTACATAAAATCCTCCTCGAAGTAGTTGGTGATTTCTGTCTGTCCATTTAAGAGTAAAGCAATAGGGTCATGTGCTAGGACTCACACTCAGGAAGCAGAGATGGGGGTGGGGGGAGTTAGTGAGTTGACATCTCAATAACTCAATAAGTGAGTACCTGTCATCCCACCTATACAGGAGGAAGAAGTAGGAGATACATGGGCCCAAGCTAGCCTGGGCAAAAACAAAATAAGACCCCACATAAAAAATAAACTGAATAAATGGGGCTGGGGCCATGGCCCAAGTGACAGAGTCAGTAAGAGTGATGTCCTAGGTTTAAACCCCAGGATTGCCAAAAAAATAATACTATTAATAATAATAAAACATGATTCAATACAGAATGGCTGGTCACTCTGCGAACATTCTAAGTTTTTTATCTATGGCCTCTTCTCTCAAGGGTTAGTATGTGGACTAGCTGAAATTCATAACCACTTCAAATGCAGAATTTCAGACCGTATCCCCTTTGTGATAAACTAGAATATGCATTCTAAACAACTTCGGTTTACCCATGTGTACATTGAGATTTGAGAAGCACTGTTTTTGCCCACTTCAAAATAGTGAGAACAGTGTCAGGCTTTCCATTATTCCACGGTTTATTACTCTCTGTGCTTGTTCCTTCCCTGTAGACCTATAGTTTCTCTAAAAATAACACTTTCCTCTTGTTGGGGGACAGATAGAATTTGCTTGTTTCCAGAGTTATGGAGCTAAAAGTAGTAACAGGCCTTAAAAAGTCTACATTACTCCTGTGACCAACTCCCTATTTTTTTAGATTTAGTACATTTATGATTTGAGCCCTTGGATTATCCAAGACAAACTGCTTTGCCTTGCATGTCACTCCGAGGGCTTTTGAATTTAATTTCATTTTGTTGTATCACTTATGATTCTCCTTCTATTATGCTGTTTGTACTCCAATTCTTTTTTCATCAATATGATAAAACTGTTTTAAAAAGACAAACCTTTCATTACTCTCATTTACTTGAGTTTTGGGAAAGGCAGATCATAAACACCAATTAGCCATAGGAAAGGTAAAACCATAGCTAAGTGGGTGATACAGTAGAGAGGCTCTGAATAGAAGGTGCCTGGGGGTTTAAGAGGATGGTTGACTGGATAGCCTAGATAAAGGCAGAAACTGAGAGAGAATGCTGAAAATAAAGTATTTGTTTTGCTACTTTTGTTTGCATTGGTCCCAGTTGTGGATTTCATACCTGCATCAGGCAGAATCCTTCCAACCTTAAGAGGGAAGAGAATCTAGGTTAATATATGTCCATTTCCTGTAACATTTACAATGGAAGATGTTTTCAGTGTCACGTGTATCTTTGTTTTATATTCTAAGGAGGAATCTAAACCTTCTTTACTTGTAGGATCCTATGACAGCCATATCAGAATCATAATTAGCCAAATCTGAATCATGACAAAAAACTGTTAGTGGGAGAGGCTCAGAGGCAGTAGAAATAGGTTCCACGTGGTAAACAGGACTTTACAACCTAGCCCCTTCAGGCTCCTTGAAAGAATTCCACTGTGGCTCCATCAAAAGCCTCTAGCACTGCAAAAGTCAAATTAATACCCATTGTGTAAACCAAAATAATCACTCTACACTATGGAATACATGTGCAAAACCCAGTAAAATTCTGAATATTTACTGTATTAACTTTTTTGTGCTCTAAATAAATGCTAAATATTGATATAAACCATTTCTCAATTTTGCTGGGAGAGAACATGTGTTTCATCTGCCTAATAATGATTAGTCTGGCACTGGGTCTAAAGCTAAAAAAGAACTGCAACGTATGTGAGGATGCTAAATAGTCTGACATTTCATTGGACAGAAAAATGTGCAACTTTAATGTGTTTTTCAAATCTTATTCAACCATAGAACTCTTTTTTTTCCAGTCCTGGGCTTGAGCTCAGGGCCTGAGCACTGTCCTTGGACTTTTCTCAAGGCTAGAGCTCTACCACTTGAGCCTCAGCACTACTTTCGGCTTTTTTCTATGTATGTGGTACCATGGACTCGAACCCGGGTCTACGTGCATGCTAGGCAAACACTTTAACCACTAGGCCAAACTCCCGGACCAGAACTCTGTTTTAACAGACTATTTCTTCACATCCTATTGAATGATTGGCCCTGCAAAGGCTACTTGGAGGCCATAGACTATGGTTGGACAAGGCAGGTGTCTGGTTCAATGAAGCTATACTGTACCTGTTTATGCTCAAACATGATGGTACCAGATATTAATCTTTCAGAACATCTGTTCTTTTAATATGGAACATAAATTCTAGCCATCCAAATATAATTCTTGCTTTACCACATAAAATATTTTTGTACCCCATGTAGCATAAAATTACTGGTGCTATTTTAATTGTCACTTGATATCATCTCAGTAGCAGCTGGCTATGTTTTGACTGTGACAAAATTGACAGAAGTTGTGTATATGCATGTGCAATGTAATTTGCAATGCTCTCAAATTTTTATGTGTGTTTTTAAGAGGTTCCGTGTACTTCAATAAGTGACAAATCACTCAAGAGATTTGAGATTTTTACAATCTGGTATCGGTTTGATTGTTTAAGGTAAATTTACATTAGGTATAAATTATAAGATAAAACTAAACATTTTCATTTGTTTAATATTATTTGTTTAATATTATTCTGTGGAACAAAATGAGGTCTTCATGAATTGTAATTCTTATAACAAAACAGTAAATTTCTTACTTAAATGTAATGAGTTCAATACTCAAAGTGCTTTGCTGAACATGAGGAGATATCAGCAGCTTAATACTCAATTATTCTCACATTTTCTTTGGGGATTATTCATGGTTCCTTACAGAGCTTTTCACCAAGGAGTAATCAAATTCACAAGTTACCTTTCTTCTGTCTTATGCCGTATACATTGAATATTCTGGCCTACCTTAGCACTCACAAACAAAATCCCTGTGTTCCTTAGTTTCTTTGGAAGACACATGACACATCTCCCTTTTCTTGTCTAACTCTTTCACAAACTTTAAGAAGTAGCTTTTATACTCACCAACATTTTGCTCAGTAGTAAAGGATAATTTCCTGTGCACATTCCTAGAGTAGTTATCTTTGTCTTTGATTATACACTATATACTTATAGTATACACTTCTCTACTTTATGAATTTTATGACATTATAAACTCCCTGTAGCCAATTCTTTCTTATCTTTATATTTTTCATCTCCCTTTGCCTCAAATAGTTCTAGGCAATAGTGTTGTATTGTCACAGTGAATTATCTTCACAGTGCAGGCTGATGACGCAGATAATGAAGGAGGTGAGTGACTCAGAGTGAGCAGAGAAGATCCTGCTGCTCTTGGCTTTTAATAGTGCCCTGGGGAAGCACTTAGAGACTTCTTACAGAAGAGTTTCTTACACATCAAAAGAATACTACAGAAAGGAAATCACCAAGAGTTAAAGGTTTTGACCTAGAAAAAATAGCAATGAAATTGAAAAGTTACGCAAAGAACTACAGGCAAGACCAAGAACCAGGAAATCATCATACCTTCCCAATCATAGCTCACTTTCATTTACTCTTTCCATTAGAAAGTCGTGACATACAGCTTACTCCCAGGAACAAGTCTCAGAAACAGACATGAGCCATTGTGCCCAGCCCAAATATGTATTTTTTGAAATAATAAAGACTGCAAGTGACATATAGCCAACAATATGTAAACATTGTATTAGATGTAGAAGGAAAATGAGCTCAGGTTGTAGGAACACCCTAGAGTGTGAGACTCCATTGCTAAAGCCTGTACAGGAATGGCTTTCCGTCCTGATTTTCATCTTGTTTGCGTAGGCTGGATTCTTTTGGTGGCAAGGTAAGGAAAGAGCAGCATGACCTACATAAGATGCTGCTGATGTTAGGGCTAATGCATCCCACAATTGTAAGAGGGAAAAAAAGGCAGAGGAACAGACAAGAGGACATTGAGCAAGGTATGAATCATATCCTCTGCTTGTAGAATTTTGTGGTTAAATTGGTTTTGCATAAATTGGCTTTGGGACTCAGCCACCAGAGGTTTGTATAAATGTTCTTGTGTGGAACAAAAAGGACAAACAGTTATCAAGTACAGGAAATTGCTACATCTTCGGAGTAAAGCTTTCTCATTTACTTCAATTGTGTTCTAAATGTCGACTTCAACAGAAGTCAAAGTGCAGTTCTATGTGTGACCTAATGCTTGAGAGACACACTTAGTTCAGAGCCTGCCTACTGGAACTATGTAGTGAATAAACTAAAGGAGGAAAAAAAAAATGAAGAAACAAACACATGAGATTGCTTTTAAAAAATAAGGGGAAAATGTACTGCTAAGTAATTTTAAGAAATGGACCTCTTACATCTTGGTAATTATAATTCAGTTTTAGATTTTTTTTTTATGGTACCTGCAGTTGTTTTTCTGTTGTTGTACAACACGAATTATTTTCCATGACGGTTCTGGGGCTTGAACTCAGGCTTCCCAGCACAGGCCTCTGATCCAAGCCGGCTGCTCACTGGGGAACTGAAGCATCCAGTGCAGAACCAACCCGGAACCAGGTGGGAGGGTTTAGGCCCGGAACCAGGTGGGAGGGTTTAGGCCCGGAACCAGGTGGGTGGGTTTAGGTCCGGAACCAGGTGGGTGGGTTTAGGTCCGGAACCAACCCGGAACCAGGTGGGAGGGTTTACGGCAAGACCCGCCCACAGGGCAGCACGTGCAAGGCTTCTCCCAGGAGGCAGGTGCATCTCACACAAGGCCGACCAGGCAACCCAATGTGTGTGAGCGAAGGAGGCCCGGGAGGCCAAGGGAGCCTCAATCATTAGACCGCCAACACGTGCTCAGGAAGCCGTGAGGTCCTGGAAGGCGGCGGGCGGTCAGGCCTCGGAACAGGGCCACAAGCACGTGCCCCGGAAGCCACGAGGTCCGGAAGGAGGGGGCGGGGCCGCCACCGGAGCCGCCCGCACATGCGCAGTTGGCCGGCGGCCGCCCTTCACCTCAGCCGGCTCCGAGGCCGCCCCAGCGCGTGACCCGCCGGGTGTATGGTCTTCACGGCTCCAGAATTCAGTGGCTGAATCGTGTTTCGACCCCGCCGGCGAGGGGCGCGGAGCTGAAGAGAACAGCCGCCTCTGTCCCACCGGGCAAGGGAGGCCCAGGAAGGACCTCAGGGGAGAGGCGCGGCCGGCGTCGGACTCCACCGAGGGCCTCGCCCAGGTAAGAGGAGAACTCGGGGGCCGCCGGGGCTCGGCGTGGGGAGCTCGGGGGCCGCCTGGCTCGGCGTGGGGGGCTCGGGGGCCGCCGGGGCTCGGCGTGGGGAGCTCGGGGGCCGCCGGGACACCGTGTGTGGAGCTCGGGGGCCGCCGGGGCTCGGCGTGGGGAGCTCGGGGGCCGCCGGGGCTCGGCGTGGGGAGCTCGGGGGGCCGCCGGGGCTCGGCGTGGGGGGCTCGGGGGGCCGCCGGGGCTCGGCGTGGGGGGCTCGGGGGCCGCCGGGGCTCGGCGTGGGGAGCTCGGGGGCCGCCGGGGCTCGGCGTGGGGGGCTCGGGGGGCCGCCGGGGCTCGGCGTGGGGAGCTCGGGGGCCGCCGGGACACTCGGTGCTCGAGGTCGAGGCAGCAGCCATGTGGGGAGCCGTAGCAGGCCGAGAACTCAGAATCACCAGTCAGGCAGCAATCCAGCGCGCCGGGGGGGTGACCGCCCAGACCGTCGTCCGTCCGTGTGACGGGGTGACCGGACAGCAGGATGCGTAACTCGGGGGTGACTGCAGGGGCATCAGCTTTGGAGAACTGTGGCAGCCACGTCGAGATCTCACGAGTGACAACCAGGGCAGCCGTAAGAATGTGGGGTGACCACTGAGAGAGCAGTGTAGGGAACCCTGGGCGACTGGGGTAGCGGTGTGGACAGCTGCGGTGAGCTTGTGGTGTGACCACGTCCCGGCAGCCGTGTGGAGAGCTTAGGACGACGTGGGGTGTGCGTGCATGAGCAAGCCCGTGCCAGGCGTGGGCATTGAACTCGGCCTTGGTTAACTCACGTGAGCACTCGACCCGTTGAGCCACAGCTCTTTTTCTTCTGGCTTTTTTTTTTTTTTGGTGGTTAATTAATTCCTTTTTTTTTTTTTTTTTTTTTGCCAGTTCTGAGCTTGGGCTCAGGGCCTGAGCACTGTCCTTGGACTTTCTCAAGGCTAGAGCTCTACCACTTGAGCCTCAGCACCACTTCTGGCTTTTTTTCTATGTATGTGGTACCAAGGAATCGAACCCGGGTCTTCATGCATGCTAGGCAAGCACTTTAACCACTAGGCCAAACTCCCGGCCCGTGGTGGTTAATTAAAAAGTCTCATGTGCTTTGCCACCTGGGCTTGCTTTAAACTGCGATCCTCAAATCTCAGCCTCTTGAAGACCTAGAATTACAGATGTGGTCCACTACCACCCAGCATTTAGAAGTCTTTTGAAGGACAGCAGGGAAGGAGGTAGCCTCCTGCATGGTCCAAGGAGAGGCCATGTGCAGTGCCAACTGTCAGCCTTCCAGAACACATTTCAGACTATCCATTACCTGACCCCTTCATTACTTGAGTTCTAGTGCCTTGGAAAAGACTCACCACCTTTACTATGATTTTTGTTGCTTTCTTTTAAAAACAAGGTAAAACCACTTGTCCGAAATGCAGGCGCTTCTCCAATGACAGGAAAAGGGAACAAGTGATTTAAATAATAAAAATGGAAAACCATCTACCACATGAATGGGCTATTTCATACCAAAGTTGATTGTGAGTAAAATGTTGTCTTACTGCGAAAGTAATAATTGATGTCCTATTTCTTACTCTTGAAATATTACAAGTAGAAGGTTGAAAATGTTTCCAAATAAAAATTGTATCCACCATAAAGGGTTTATTTATTCCTTGAAAAAAATAATAGAGGCTGCCTTAGGAGTCAATTTCATAAGCTATATTTCATAGTAGAATTCAGTGATTGTTTCCTTTAATCAGTCCAGTACTTTCTGAGTTGGTGTCTGCTGCTGTTCATGTTTCAATGTTAGCATTCTTTTGCTTCTCACACCTACAAGTCATTTGTGACATGTGACAAAAGAGACATGGAAGCCTGTGTTTTGAAGTAAAATTAGTTGTCTCTTTAACAAAATGGAATGAGAGCTGACAGTTCTATAATAAAACACAGTGTAACATAAAATGTACAATGCCCAAAGTATTGAACATCCAATTTTCTTGTTAAACATGGAATTCTGTATAATGGTGGGGAACCAGGATTATGATATCATAAAATAGCTGGCAATTTAATCCCCTAACATATATTTGGCAAACATAAACATGTAATTACACCAAAAGCATACATTTTTGTTTAGTATTCCTTGTTTTATGTATTCATACTTTAAATGTTCCATGTAATATGTATGTAATAGGCAGTTCGTTAAATTGGCAGTAATTTATTGAGTAGCTACTATAAGCAAGATACTATGTAAAATGCATAAATGAAAAGCCATGTTTTTGTTATGATGCAAAGTGAAATTTTTTTAGAACATGTTAACTTTTATTTTTCCATGTTTGGGTTCTTTAATGTCTACTGTTCTTACTATCAACTGATTTCTGCTGAGATGGGCTCTGACTTTCCTGTTTTTGTCCCTTAGCCAAAACCCATCTCTTTTTCCTCTCCAGATTCCTAGCATGTATAACCCTCTCTTGTGGATCCTATTTCTTATTGGATTTTGCATTTTATTTATCTGTGTAGTTGTTTAATTTTCTCAGAAGCTGTGGTTTTCTCAGAAAGTCAGAATGTACTCCTAGCCATTGGCAGAGTGCATGTAGGCAAATATATGCATGTTTGCAAATATATGCGAACATGTGTGCATGTAGACAAATAATACTCTTAAGGTTATATAGTAAAAGTTAATTACCTGTGTGTGTGTGTGTGTGTATGTATGTATGTGTATGTATGTATGTGTCCCCTAGGACTTGAACTCAGGGCTTAGGTGCTACCTTAGAGCCTCCTTGTACTCAAGGATAGCACTCTACCATTGGAGACATAGCACCACTTCCAGGTTTTTCTCAGTAGTTTATTGGAGATAAGATTCTGACACTTTCCTGTCTGAGCTAGCTTCAAACCTCAATTCTCAGATCTCATCCACCAGGATCTCAGCTAGAATTACAGGCATGAGCCACCAGTGGCTGGCCCATTTTTATATATAGGAAAATTATAGAATTTTGAAATTCTGGTAGGAACCAATAACATTTCAGTCTAGTGATAGATAGAAAATCTATTTATGATCAGTGTGGGTCATGGATAAAATAGTAATAACATTAAACTAGGGGAATTTTAGAAATGATGGCAATATGTGTGTCCAACACTTCTACAAATCCACTGGATTATCAATAAGAGCAATTGCTTAGAAAAGGCAAACAATTTGAGACTCAATAGAAAAAAAGACAAGTCTCAGTTAAAAGCTAGTACTGCTATTTCCCACTTTGATAAGCCTTTTAAAAACATATTTTAAAAATGATATTTACTTAACTACAAATGCTATTTCTGCTGGGCTTGGTGGCTCTCGCCTATAATCCTAACCCCTCAGGAGGTGGAGATCTGAGGATCGCAGTTCAAAGCCAGCCTTGGTTTTGAGTCCGTGGGACTCTTATCTGCAGTGATCCACTAGAAAACTGGAAATGGCACTGTGGCTCCAGAAATAAGATAGTAACCTTGAACTGAAGAGCTCAGGGACAGTGCCCAGGCCCAGAGTTCAAGCCCCACGACCGACAAAAAAAAAGCTATTTTTGTTTTCATAGTTACATAATAATTAAACTTAAAGAATTTATAGGTATATTCCAAACAGAATGAAATTTAAATGTCAAGAAATTTGAAGTATCACCAAATCATATTAAGCTGTGAATTACTTTAGTGAAAAGAATATATACTTATACTGGTGTTCAGACTGGGCAAATTTTATTTTTCACTTTCCTTTTTTTTTTTTTTGGTGGGTCATGGGGCTTGAACTCTGGGCCTGGACTCTGTCTGTCCCTGAGCTCTTCAGCTCAAGGCTACTGCCCTACCCCTGGAGCCACAGCCCCACTTCCCATTTTCTAGTGATTAATTGGTGATCAGAGTCTCATGTTCTTTTGTGCCGGGGCTGGCTTTTAACCTCATCCTCAAATCTCAGCCTCCTGAGTAGCTAGGATTGCAGGCATGAGCCACTCCTCTGGGCATATTTTTCACTTTTAAAGCCATTATTTCATCCAAACTTTTTTGCTTGTCAATTCAGAAGATGTACTTTGTATTTGCATATTCAAATTCCCTAATATTTGCTATGTTTAAGAAATATTGTATAAGCACTTTAGTTTTGCTCTAAGCAACTTGTCATTGCAACACATTTTACTCTGATTATTGGAAGGTATTTTCCATTAGTGTAATGGTAAAGCTTTTCAAAAAATTCTTTGGAAGGAGAAAAAGTTTGCATGTTGCTGATACTAGACCAGTTTTTCAAAATGCCAAAGGAAACTGTGCTATCTGATGAACACTTTATTAAAAAACAGTGTGGACTGGTGAGATTTTGCTCCACCTTGCATTCAGGTTTCTTTGTTGCCTATTTACTAATTCTAGGGAAAGTACTTTGTATAAGCCTGACCTCTCTGTTCTCTTTACGGTACATTTACTTTGCACATAGAGGAAAAAATATTTTTCAAAGAATTAAAATGCTTAAGGGTTATAATTTCATAGTAGATTCAGAAATTTCAGGTGAGCTTAGACAAAAGATAATACCTTTTACAAAGGTTCAAGTGCTATATATGCTAACTAAAACAGGGAGCCAGTTTCCTAGTCATTGTGGGAGAAAATGTGTAAGAATCATTTTTTGTTTTATTTGGGTATCTGAGATGATTCCCTGGAGTTTTATATTTATCTATTTTATAAATTTATATCTTTATTTATATATTTATATATTATATAGTACTTGATTGTAAATGTTTGAAAAGAAACTCAGCCTGATGTAGGAATAGTCAAACCTCACTCACTATTGTTTATTATAAGATATATATATATATGACATTCACAGGTATAAATTTTTAGGTGGAAGACTTATACAAACTATAAGTTTTCAAAAGTATGTTTTATAAATATACCATTAATGGAGGCCGGGAGTTTGGCCTAGTGGTAGAGTGCTTGCCTAGCCTGCACGAAGACCCGGGTTCAATTCCTCAGTACCACATACATAGAAAAAAGCCAGAAGTGGTGCTGAGGTTCAAGTGGTAGAGCTCTGGCATTGAGAAAGTCCAAGGACAGTGCTCAGGCCCTGAGCTCAAGCCCAGGACTGGCAAAAAAAAAAAACCCAACAACAAAAACCATTAATGCTTTTATTCAGAATAAAATAATAAATTATTTTTTTCAGTGTAGTGCTTTTTAATGTTTTCTACAATACTTGCCTAAAAACTCAATATGACATTTATATATTACTTACATTATTTTGAATATGGTTTTTGCTTTACTTATTTTGAAATATTCACTGAATCTATATATGAAGGATGAAAACCATTGAAAGTAATGGAAAGGAAACAAATTACACTTTCTGATTTTCTAAAAAGAATAAGCTTATCAGTATATGACAAGTAGAATTTATCCATGAAGACAGCTTTAATCTTCAAAATTGAATCAAAATTTGTTTTGTACCTAGTGTCATTCAACAATGGAGCAACTTTGGAAACCTCATTTCCGAATTTTTTGTTTATTACCTTGTCCTACCTCCAGTTTTCATAGATGGTAATGTGGAAACAGGACCCATTTAAAATAAAAGGTTTTTATTTGACTTTCCTTTGTATTTTTTTTGTTTGTTCATCAAAAAGATGAGGTAGTCTAGGCGTTGGTGGCTCACACCTGTAATCCTAGCTATTCAAGAAGCTGAGATCTGAGAATCACCATTTAAAGCCAACCCTTTTCCCCCACGCAAAAAATAAATAAAAAAGTTTTTTGGTCAGTTGTAGCACTTGAGGTTGGCCTGGGCACGGTTCCAGAGCTCTTTAGCTCAAGGCTAGTGGCCTATCCCTTGATCCACAGTGCCACTTCTGATTTTCTGGTGGTTAATTGGAGATGAGAATCACGTACTTTAGTGCCCAGGCTGGCTTTGAACCACGATCCTCAGATCTCAGCCTCCTGAGTTGCTAGGATTACAGGTATGAGCCACTGTGCCTGGCTCCTTAACTTTTTAAATGTTATTTATCTAATTTATGTATTTCTTCATATAATTTATGATGAAATTACTTATTATTAAATCACACTACATACTTTGCTAATAAAATTGAACTTCTATAAACTTGAAAGGGATTTCTTTGATATATTCCTTTTAAATATGACCAAAAGTGATCTTGTGAAATGTCAGTGCCTAATAAATAATTGCCATAAATTAGATGTACTTCAGAAAGACTGGTATATTACTTGACACATTTGAATTTGACAAAAATAAAATATGTTACCTGGACTATTGCAGACTAACATAGTATCCACTGAAACTAGTATAACATGTTACCAAGGATAAATCTAAAGAATTCTCTAACAAGGTATATGTGTGTATGGTGTGTGGTGTGTGTGTGTGTGTCTGTATCTGTGTCTGTCTGTCTGTCCATCCATTCATCCATCCATCCATCCTGGGGCTTGAATTCGAGACCTGGGCTCTGTTCTGAGCTTTTTGCTCAAAGTTCATGTTCTAAATGACTTGAGCACAGCTCAGTTTCTGCATGGTGGTGGGAGATTAATTGGATAAGAATCTCGAACTCTTCTGCCCAAGTTGACTTTGAACTGTAAGCCTCAGATCTCATCCTCCTACATAGTTAGGATTACAAGCATGAGCCATCAGCACCCCTCTTTAGTTGGTTTTAATTACCTTATAGATCAATAGTTTTGTGGAGTCACACAACTGGGTACATGGTTAGTCTCTCCTAATCTTTGTTGTAGATAGTGTCCCTGCCCTGTGGGTTCTGATGATAATGTTTGCTTTTCAAGGGACATGAAAGCTTCTTTTTTAAAAAATACAGGCTGTTCACCTAGACCCAAACAAGTCTCATAAGGTAGATGGAGCAAGATGAAAAGGTTTGTCATGTCTGTTTCATATTGCCTCTTTGTATTCTTAGTCTCTGGGTTAAAGCCACCTACCAGTCACCCTGACTAGAAACATGAGACACTCAAGAGTAGTAAAGAGGTGGCACCTGAGTTCCAAGAATCCCACGTAGACCCAGAAAAGATGTGAATATTCGTTCCTTTATGAGCCTTTCTCCCCTTCTTTAGTCCAGTCTTCTGAGAGTAACTCCTCCTTTTCCTGGAGTGGAGAGGCTGACTTGTGAGCTCAACTTTCTACTTCTGCATTCTTCCTGCTAAGAAAAGCCTTTCTTTGCCACACTGCCCATTTGCGCTGCCATGTCCAGCCTTATTGGTTGAGAGAAACTGCCACAAACTTTTACTTAGGCTCGCCTTGAATTGCAGTCTTCCCAGTTTCTAGTTCTCAAACAGCTAGGAGTATAAGAATGAGTCTCAACATCCAGCCTGTCCTTTTGTCATTCTGACAACCTCTTTACTTGGATGACAATGGCTCCAGTTGTCATTTACTGGAGTCTTGTCCATTTTATTTGGATATTATAGAAACTCACTGTGCCTTTTCCACTGTCCCTGAGCTTCGTTGTGCTCAAGGCTAGCACTCTTTATCACTTGAGCCTTAGTGCCACTTCAACTTTTTCTGAGTAGTTTATTGGAATTAAGAGTCTCATGTACTTTTCAGCCAACCTGGCTTAGCCACTGTGACCCTCAGATCTCAGCCTTCTGAGTGGAATTTCAGGCGTAAGCCACTGGTGCCCAGCGAGCCTTTTCATTTTATCCACATTTATAGAAATGTAATTTTCCTGAAATATTTCTTCCTTAGGCAGTTATTCTCTCATCCAACACAATGATTGATGTGCTATATTCCCAGCAAAATAATCTTCAACATGATACTCACAACCCTCTAGGATGCATGCCCTAGGGTGTTTGTTTATTTGCTTCTTTAGATCCATGTTTCACCTTTCATCAGCTACTCTTCCTCCTGAGTGGCCCGTCTGCATGATTATATCAACAGGAACTCTTGATTGTGGTGGAGTAGGAATGAAGAAGAGTGAAGTCAAGGAGTTTCTCTACTCTCTTCCTTTCTATTATCAATCATGAATCTTGGCAAAGCACCTTTCTTCCTGAGACTTGCATACTGGGTTTGAAGCTGAGGGTGGGGAAGGTATTCTACTTCATATCCTGCCCTAGTCTCTGGGTTTCTTATACCCTGAACATACCTTAGTCAACATTCTTGTTTCAAAGCGCAGTTTGGGTGTCATACTTTCCACATGCCATCTGTTCCTGGCTGTTCTACTTCCCACATTTTTCTCACATCTCCCAGATTTATGCTCCATCTTTTAAAGACAGATGGTCTGTTCATTATAGGCTTAGCGGTTCAGAACACTTCCAGCTTGTTTCTATGTATGTGATACCAAGGAATCGAACCCAGGTCTCCATGCTTGCTAGGCAAGCACTCTACCACTAAGCTGAACTCCTAGCCCAGGACAAACTCTATTTCCTTGTGATGCCTCTAATTTACTCAGTGTGGGAGACAGAGTAGAAGTTCAGAATTAGTGGCTTAGTTATTTCACTCACTTAACTGCCATTAAGGCATGTAAATTTTATAATGTAATTATTTGTATTTAAGGTAGAGAAATTATATAAGGGAATTCTCCAGAATAGGTAACTCCTATCATAATACTCACTTTATGGTGGGTGCTTATTGTAATTGTTTTCCAAACAAATTATATGCAATAGCAACTAAGCTTTATATTAACCATGAAAGGTTAATGAGCTAAGCAGGTAAAAGGCACAGAGGGAACATAATATTAATTTTTTCTGTTTTTGGTTTTTTTTTTTTGGCCAGTCTTGGGCTTAAGCTCAGGGCCTGAGCACTGTCCTTGCATTTTTCTCAAGGCTAGAGCTCTACCACTTGAGCCTTAGCACCACTTCCGGCTTTTTTCTAAGTATGTGGTACCAAGGAATTGAACCCGGGTCTTCGTGCATGCTAGGCAAGCACTCTACCACTAGGCCAAACTCCCAGCTGGAAAATATTAATATTAATGCTAATAAATCAGGACATATTATAGGGCTTAAATCTATAATACTTAGCCAGTCATCTGCTACCTTTTCAGGTTTACACCAGGGTTTCACAAGTATGGCTTTGGTTTAATTCATGCCGTATTTGCTTCTCATCTGCTGCCTTCACTGAAATCTATACATGTCATAATCTCTGGGCTAGGAGAGAACTGGGATTGTGCCTTATTCTTCCCTCTTCTCTACTTCCAACAAACTGTGTGATTTACAAGTTAAGTTGGATTGGATGCAGAATTAAATTCATCAGGTCATCTACCACAACTTTCCAGAACTTTCTATCTCCTCAGACAACCCTTCTTTTTAAGTGGAAAATGAGCCCATCTTTGAGTTTCTCAAAATAATGTTAACAGAGTATTTTTCTTTTTCTTTTTTGCCAGTCCTGGGCTTTGAGCTCAGGGGCTGAGCACTGTCCTTGGGCTTTTTCAAGGCTAGAGCTCTACCACTTGAGCCACAGCGCCATTTCTTGCTTTTTCTGTATATGTGGTACCAAGGAATCAAACCTGGGTTTTCATGTCTTCTAGGCAAGCACTCTACCACTAGGCAAAACTGCTGGCCCAACAAAGTATTTTTTACAACTCTAGCTGGGAGATTTCCTGTTGATTCTCAGACTTTTATGGGAATCAAGGAAAAAAATTGATAACAGTCTACAACTCATGAAAACTGATTCTAGATAGCTATATAGCTTGTACATGGTGTATATGTGTATATATATTTGTATATGTATATATGTGTTATATATAATATATATTGTATAGGAAGCAGAACTACATAAATATGGATACTACATATATATGTAATTTAATCATTAAAACACTAACAGATCTGTACTACAATTAATATTTAATGGAAAGAAAACTAAGGCACAGAGAAATGACTTTACTGAAGCATGTGTGACTAAAGAAAGCCATATTGTTAATTTATATTTCACAGTTAAGGTGCTGACTGCCTTGGAAAGTACAGTTCCACCTTCTTTGCATGTTGTTTTTTTTATTCTTAGCAGGTTTACAATTATATTATAAACTACTTTATATTCCATGAAAAAGAGTCAAGTTTGCACTGTCTTACTTATCTTTGATTGCATAAGTCATATCACTTTCTGCTACTTACAATGTTTCAAGATGAAGAACTCATAACATTTTCACATTTATTATCAGCTAAGAAAGCCTTAATCATAGATGATCATAAAGGGTAGAGAAATTAATAAGATAATTGGTGTAAATTACATTAATCATGTGGAATCTTGAAAATGTCAGATGGCAATAATTCTGCTTTCTTGCTAATGCAGATTGATAAAATTATGGTAGAGAAATGATTATCAAGCAAAATTAATGTGATTCTGTAAAAGCAATCTCACTAATTCACATAGTTGAAGAATACACTGGTTTATACATACCATCCTAACTTTACTAATGAGCCTGCCAATTATATATAACCATACCCTTCTCATCTGTAGAAACAGATTTCCTAACATTGTTTATGCTACTTAGCACTTAAGGAGCAGAAATAACTGGGCGGTGGTGGGCTTGTCGATCTAGCTAACGAGATTCTCAAAAGTGGAAATACAGTGGTTCAAGGCCAGTCCAGGCAAAAAGCTTCACAAAAGTCTGCTGAACAAGAAAGAAATGGACACAGTGGCATGAGCCTGTCATTTCAATTTGGCAGAAAGTTAAAACAGAAGAATCTTGGTTCAGGTTCAGGCCTGGAGCAAAAAAAGAGAGAAAAGAGGTTGGGGGTATGCCTCAGTGGTAGAGTGCCTATCAAGCTGAGGCCCTGAGTGCAAACTCTGATACTGAAGAAAAGAAAAAAAGAGAATTAGAATTTAGACTGTCTTTCCATGTAAGAAAATAAATCTAATGTAAAATTCTGTGTGTTAGGCTAGCCAGAAGACATTTTATTGTTTAAGGCTAAGGAGTGTGTTGGACTTGGTTTGAATAGCACAGATCAGTCCGTTAGTACTCTGAGGCCTTTTTTGTTGAGGGGTCAGCTCTACAGTGGTGGAGCTTTAGGAGAAGAAGTTGTGAAGAGTCACAAGGTTGGGTTAATGTTCATAACAAAATGTTTACTGAAACTAGCAATATAAGACAAAGTTTTAATGCAGGCCTATATGTACTGTGTAGACCTTCATTTTTATTGAAGTATAGGGCTAGGTTGTGGCAGTTTTCCATAGCCTGGTTGTAGGGAGTAGAAAATTCAGTGAGAGAGAAGCCATGTGTTTACAGTTTTCTAAGTAAAAATGTAAGTGAATTCTAGTGTATTTCATGAGATTTTTCCTCTCAAGTTATCAGTTGGTGATTAAAAACATTCCCTGAATATACTATACATAAAATAGCATAAAGATGAGTGGTAATGGGTAGGGAGTTTGGACTAGTGGTAGAGTGCTTTCCTAGCATGCATGAAGACCCAGGTTCTATTCCTTGGTACCAGATACATAGAAAAAGCTGTAAGTGGTGCTGTGGCTTAAGTGATAGAACGTTAGCCTTGAGGAAGAAGCACCAGGACCAGAAAAAAAAAGATGAGTGGTAAAAGTTATGATACAGTTTGCTTTATTTAGAATAATATGACATAGAAAGTAAAAATACAATAATAAGTTGAGAGGTTATGGAAAAGGGAATAATCTTTCTGTTTTAGTGCTTTTAATAATGTTTTATGTTGAATTTGGACAGTCAAATTTTCATGTTGGACAAGGCTTTCCAAATTATATTTCATATAGTTAATTTCTAGAAACTCTGCTACCCTTCAGAAACTTGTGATTTGAAAGATTTTTTCTTATTTTTTCACTGGAGTTTTGTTCTGAGTGGAATTCACTGACTGATCTAGCTTTGACTCTACTTACTGTACTACCGTAGACTCTTTTAAATCTATGCCCGTTTTTTTCTGAGTTCACAAATCTAAAGGGATACCTAATGCTTTATGTACCTCACATATAAAAACAAGTTCTTCCACAATCCAACTGGAATTTTTACTGAATTTTGTTAAATTAGCATACTAATTTAGAGTTGAGACATTAAAGGAAATAATGAGACATTAAAATGTCTCTCCATTGTCTGTATGCTTTTCTAAGAATACTTTTTTGTTAAAGCTGATAAAATCTCTTCTGAACATTAACAGAAGTTTTCTTTTCTTAGAAGCCTATAAAAACTGCTTTGATGTCTTGATTTCTTTTCAATTATAGAAATCTTTCATTAACTCATCAGTTGAACGGATTAAATTACTTATATTTTCTCCTGTGGAATCTTTGGTTATACTAGTCTTATGCTGTCATTTACTTTAGATGGCAAAAATAGAAGCATCTTGCCATCTTAGTATGTGAATATTTTATTTTTAAAAAGAGAAAAGTTCATTGGCCTTAGTAAAAATAATTATGAGTAATTACTTCAGCAAGGATAGGAATATTTACCTGTTTAGGACATGGCAGATCTTAGACTCTATTAATACTCTTGGGATAAATGCATTTATTTTGATTTATCTTTTCATTGGTCTATTAGCAGGGGTTTTATTTTTGCATCAAGGCATTTAGGAATTAGTAGCTAGTTCAAAGTAGAATCGTGACAAAAAATGTGCTCTATAGTGATTCAACCAAAAACCTTGCCCAACTAAGTTCCCTAGTCAGACACTAAAACTAATATACATACCACAGTCATTACTTTGTAGAATCAATTCTAGATTTTCATTTAAACAATAGTCCTTCTGTAGAGTCCTTCTGTAGTCTTCTGCTAGAATTACAAGGCTGATTTTGAAACTGTCTTTTTGTCTTGTTGATTTTTGGTAGTTTTCTATTTTAGCATTTAATATATCAGTTTTGAAATAGTGACATGGACTGTGCAAGCTTTTGAGCGGGACACTGTAAAACCCAAATTCTGAAATCAGGTGTGGGGAGAGCTCTTTTTCATGCTGTCAATGCTGGAGAAATGCTCTTACCATTTCTCCCAGAATACAGTTAGTTACCTGGTGAGTCAGTTCTGGAATGTGTTTTTCCTTTGGTTCAGAAATAAAATACTCAGATGAAAAATATGTACTACACTGGAAATAAGAAGGTTAAGCAATAAAAAATGTGTTTTATTCATTAGATAGTATTCTTCACCTCAGAAATTAATAGTCAGTGGAACACAAAGACCAGCTTGTAGTATCATCTTGAGAATCAACTGATTTGTAAAGCTGATTAATGTTGCTATTACACTTATATGCATGAGATATTTTCAGACTTCATCAAGTGTCAAAACAGAGAGATGCTGCTTTCTAATCAGCTATCTTACTGGCAGATTGCCATGACAGTAAAAATGAACTATCATCAGTTAGTTATTGATCAACATTATCTCAACATACATTTTTCAATGTGAATTACAAGTAGTATAAAGGCAGTGTACATTATAAGTACTATGTGGTGTCCTTTCTGATTTTGTATAGTCAAGCTTCATAAAGTGTTTTGTGATTTTCCTTTGTGTTAGGTCAGTGTCCTTAATTTTTGTAGTATTATAGAAACCTGGAATGTGTTCCAGAAATTTTATTGTTATCATTTGTCCATTGACCTTGGGGAAGAGTTATCACTGGGCATTTAATAACTGATCAAGCATAAATGTTACTATATTATGCTTACTCAATTTTCCCTTTTCCATCTTTTCCTCTTACCCTACTTTTCTTCTTGAGTTAACATTAGCTACAAAATTATGGACTTGAGATTTGAAATATGCAAAGTAGATCATGAAAATTAAAAATAAAAAACCACAGACTTCTCAGTTTTTTAATGTATGCTGGAGAACAATCAAGCCTAAGCACAATTGGGTATGCTATTCTGTTCCAGTGATCTCTTTTAAAACATGAGTTTTTTTAACCTTTATTCTAGAATTTAAAGAATTTCCTTGATGTCCCTTTAGGCTTGGTATATTAACAAATTTATAATGACATCTTCTATTTTTATTTTATCATAATCCATTCAGTGAACTCTTCGTTAGAGTGAACAAGCTAAAAAAAACCTCTTTGTGTTCTGCATTGGACAATACGTAAAATCAGGACTAGCATATTGCAATGACAGAGGATGATATAAACTGTAGTCTTTAATATTAAGAAAATTTTTGTTTGGGCCTTTCCGTATTTTTATTGTGATTCTACTTTTGTGGCAATACCAAAGCCCATCACGAGGAATGTACCATGTATCAGAGGTAGTTTTTTAGAGAACCTTATAGCATTTGAAGATGTTTTTTAGCCCTCAGTACTGCCTCCGCATGTATATCTGAGATTGAATTTGAGTATGTTGTCATTTTCTCCAGCAGTTTAAAAATAATTGAGTTTTTTTTTTTCGCCGGTTCTGGGCTTAAGCTCAGGGCCTGAGCACTGTCCATGGACTTCCGCAAGGTTAGAAGCTCTACCACTTGAGCCACAGCACCATTTCTGGCTTTTCCTAAGTATGTGGTACCAAGGAATCAAACCCGGGTCTTCGTGCATGCTAGGCATGCACTCTACCACTAGGCCAAACTCCCGGCACCTTGAGTTCTTTTTGAATGCTCATCCTTTCTTGGGGAACATACTCTCCTATCTTACAGGACTTTTGCTCAAGGATGACAAGAGATCATTTAAGGAAAACAAACAATGTTAATCCAAAAAGGAATAAGGCCCACCCTAATAGAAGAATGTTTAAGTAAGAGTCTGGTCAATGAATTATAACCTCATTTTAAAAACCATTTATCTATTTGATAATTATGATGGCATCTTATATACTCATCAGAGGCATTCCTGCAAGGTGCATGAAGATAGATGAACCTTATCTCAAGGCTGACATCTATCTCTGGATCGCTTTAGAAAATATATTATAATGAAAGCAAGGCAGGAGACTTAACCACTCCAGTTTGATTTTAATTAAGCAAGCAAGACGAGTTCTGTCACTGCACAGTGAAATAAATTTTCAAACATGAAACACTATGTCCTCTTTAAAGAGACCTTATATCTATGGATTTACATATATTAATTTTCACTTTTGAAATTAAGAGAGTAAATTCTTATTTGAATATGAAACTTTAGTAAAGTAGAAAGAAGGGATTAGTTTCATGGTCCTTATTGAGAAAAGTTTGTTGTCTAAGTTACCTGTTCACCCAGCAAGGTACTACAAAAAAAAGTGAAAAATGAACGTTTCATTCTCACAAAAAGCTGGAACTGGTATTGTGGCTCAAGTGGCAGAGCACTAGCCTTGTCCAAAGACAGTGCCCAGACCCTGAGTTCAAGGCCCAGGACTAGCCAAAAAAAAAAAAGAAATAAGCACATCTGTAGTGCTAGAAATTGCTAACAAACATAAGCTTATTCCTGTTTTCTTACAGCAATATACTTAATAGTAAAATCCACTTGACAACTTAAAAATCCTGTATCTTTCCCTAAGGCAAAACATTTACAAAACCAGCATTTGTCCATTACCAACTTTCATTTCTCTATTCTGAAGGCAAAGTAATCACAAAGCAAATGTGCAGAAATGCTGCATTCATTCATGATCTAAGCATTGCCCTGCATACTAGAGATAGACAGCAGAAGGAGCAGCAAAGGAAGGAAAGGAGGAGGTGAGTTAAAATGACCAGGGTTTGTTTTCTTTTTCCTCCTTTTTAAATTTAAAAAGAAATACTGGCAGAACTTTTTTAAATAACTTATTTTCCTGCCTAATTCTTTGCCTCTAGCATTTAGCATCTTTGCAGCTACCTATATTTCCTTCCTTTTTAATGTGATGACTTAGTATTTGATGTTGAGAAATACGTTTGGAGAAATGATTCCAAACATCAGCTATAAATCGCCACTCATGCTATTGTGAATCATAGGATTCTCAATAAATAAATAGTTACTCATGACTTTATTGAGAATAATATTTCTTTTTAGTATTAACTTTAAATAACTTGATTATTTAAAATAAGTATAGAGCTCTATGTATATACTTATGATGCTACATTTATGAACCTAATAGTTAAAAATAGAGGCATACACTGTAACGTATGAGTAAAATTTTCCTGCAGTCCAAATCTGAAATTTCTGAAATATATTAAATACTCATCCATGCTTTACAGCTTTTTGTGATACCACCAGAACTAGAAGTTGAACCTAGATTTTGAACGGAAAGGAAGTCCTTGATCACTATCAGATTCATCATATCTTACTTTCTTGGCAGTACACATCATTTACTGATATCCTACTAAAAATTCTAAATGCCATATAAATAAAATATCACATAATAAATTAAATCAGAAGAAAGACATTTTGACTTTTGAATATATACTCATATTCTAGCACTCTGTATGGTTTAATTCATTTCCTCTAATTAGAAAAGAGTATCTTCTTCATCCATAATTCTAAAATACACTTTTTACTTTTGGGGCAACACATATCATTGTTGACTGTACTTTTTAAAATTTTGTTTTGTTTTTTATTGTAGGGTTAATGTATAGAGGGGTTACAGTTACATTCGCCAGGTAGTAGGTGCATTACTTCTCACACATTGATACCCTTTCTCATATTTATTATTGAATGTACTTTTTTTCCAGTCCTAGGCTTGAACTCAGGGCCTGAGCACTGTCCTGGGGTTTTCTCAAAGCTAGAGCTCTACCACTTGAGCCACAGCATCACAATCGAACCTGGGTCTTCGTGCATGCTAGGCAAGCACTCTACCACTAGGCCAAACTCCCAGCCCCTTGACTATACTTTTCAAATCTCAGATTTAATTGAATAAACATTTATTGAGCATGATTATGTTTCAGGCATTATTTTGAGAGCTGAAATGTATCTATGTGCAAAACAGAATTCCCTGCCTGGGAACCAGGGAAACAGGCAAGAAGTAATATTACAAACAAGTTAGATAGTGCCTAGGGCTTGAGTTCAAATCTTAGGACTGGTGTGTGTACAAGTGTGCATGCACACACAAAAAATGATAGTGGGAAATAATAGCATAAATACAATGTAGGTGGAAATTTCTGCCAAGTCAGGATTCTACAAAACATTTTGCTACACACGTAGTTGTACAGGGGCATTCAAAATGTTACTAATGAAATGGGCCTGCAGATTAGAGAGTAATACCACAAATTTTAGTACCACACAGTTGATGTCAGAACCCTATTCTGAATTTCATGATTGTAAATGAACACAGTTATCTAACCAAGTACTTCAGTGTGAGCAGATGTGTATTCTGCTTCTTTTGTGAAGTATATCTCATGCTATAGAACAAAATTACTTTGCAGTGGAGTCAGAATTTTGTAAAAGTTAAGAAAAGCATAGTTTGATGTAAATTATACAGGGCCTGTCATTTAGACTATATGGCAATAATCTATATAATCATTATATATTTAATAAGACTATTGGAGAGCTGATTAGATAGCTATATGATTTGGATTATAAGCAAATTGAATACAGACTATAACGCAAGCCAGAAGCACAATTGTGTATATGGATTGAGTTGTGTATTAAACTGAGTCTGAGACATTCCTTGGCACTTAACAAATGGTCACCAGCAGGAGGTTTACTCCATGCAATTTTGGAACAGAGTTCTTTGGCAAAACCATATGTGTGTGCACTTCCTATAGGCATAGCCTTTATTTTTAACTTTTTATATGACCTTTGTCTTGGGTACTAGAGCCAGAGTTGGAAGGTCATCTAGAGATGTCAAATAATTTGTCTGCATCAGCTCAGGGAGCGTTTGCGTAAACAGTTCCAGAAACAAGGTATTTTACCCCTCCTCCAAGGATATTGTTAATTTATTGTAATGGCTGTTAGTTGGGAGTTCTACTCCCTGTGGGAATTGCCTTTCTCTCACTCTTCTTTTTCCATCCTATCTCATTTCCTTTGTATTCTTAGTTTTTAGACCCAATATTCTTTTATTTAAGCACCACTGTTTTTCTTAATGTTCCAAAGTTATGCTTGTTTTGTGTGTGAGTTTTCTTAGATCTTTTATGTTTTCTCCTGACTCTCCAATAAGTTTATCTTATTTTGAGTTAAAAACAAAGAAAGTGTTATAAACCAAGCTGAAAGGAAAATGAAGTGTTGAAAAATGTGACCATCAGAAGTCTTTTTTTTGCCAGTTTCAGCATTATTGGCAGCTTAGGCAAACCCCAGGAGGGATTGTGCTTTTAGGTTAACTTACCAGGCATTTGCTGGCCAGTGTTCTATTAGCATACATAAAGCTTTCTGTTGGAACATTTACAGAATCAATCAAGAGTTCAGAGTACTTTTTAAGAGCATGATTGAAGGGTTCATTTAGTGAATTGAATTTTAGGACGTTTTCATTCCTGTAGGGACTGCTTATAAAATATTACCAAGGTGGCATATTAATGCCATGGACAATTTTACACTGAAACATTCATGCAGTAGGTTAGCACATTATTTTGGATATCTCTGAATAGCCTCAAATCTAGTTCATAAATGTGACAAATGTGACAAGATTTCTGTAAAATCTTGTGAAAAATCTCAAATCACTATTTAAATCCTATTGGATTTTCTTTTCTTTTTTTCTTTTTTTGGCCAGTCCTGGGCTTGGGCTCAGGGTCTGAGCACTGTCCTTGGGTTTTCTCAAGGCTAGAGCTCTACCACTTGAGCCTCAGCACCACTTCTGGCTTTTTGCTATGTATGTGGTACCGAGGAATCGAATCCAGATCTTTGGGCATGCTAGGCAAGCACTCAACCACTGGGCCGAACTCCTGGCCCCTGGATTTGCTTTTCTTTTGTGAACTAAGTGCTTGACTTATTTATGTTGATTATTTGCAATCCTATAGTTTTCCTGTTAAGGCAAACCCTGACTTGCTTAGCAAGTAGGTGTTTGTGCTAAGAGAAGAGCATAATTATTCAGAAACTTTCAGCTGCTTATAACAATAGGATTATATTTTTAAAGGGACTTCATAATCCTAAATTTTGTGGAAAAATGGAAACCATATTTAAAGTTTGTTTTTATTAATTGAACTCACAAAGCCTGCTTGCATTGATGGAATGTTTAGTCTCTGCATTAGTTCAGTATCAGTGAAGGTCTAGATAAGGATTTTGTGACAATCTTTAAGCATGTTGAAAGTTTGAAGTTTGAGCCCAAACATTCTAAACAAGGTTTTTAGAAAACATAAATAAATGGCTAGAGAAAGTATTCTTTTTTTTTCTGGTGCCAGTCCTGGGCTTGTGCTCAGAGCCTGAGCACTGTCCTTGGACTTTCTCAAGACTAGTGCTCTACCACTTGAGCCTCAGCATCGTTTACGGCTTTTTTTTCTATGTATGTGGTACCGAGGAATCGAACCTGGGTCTTTGTGCATGCTAGGCAAGCAATCTACCATTAGGCCAAACTCCCGGCCCCGAGAAAGTATTCTTTATACCTAACAAAGTAGATGAGTGAATATGGCATTTATTGATATGTCAGCTAAAGAAGATAGAACAAAACTTTTTTTTTAAGTGTGTATGTGTATGCATGTTCCATGCTAGTAGATGATTGGGTGAATACTGATATAGGGAAATAATGGTAAATGAGATTACATTTATCCTTAAGCTTAAGAGGACAGTCTTTTTTCATCCTGTCACTACATAAAGTCTGTGTTAAAGATGAAATTTGAAGTGCATTATCCCTTTCCTGTACTTAACAGCCTGTCTTCTAGCTCAAGAGTTAACTTTTTCTCTAAAAGTTCATTGAGACAATATTTCCTCAACTGTGATGTGGTATATAAAACTGAGAATGAATGTGTGTAAATGAGTATGATATGTTCAGCATTTTTTCAATAGTGGCGTATACCACTTTACCTATGGCAAGCCCTGTATAAGACTCCTATACTATGCTTATTAAATAACTTTTTTTTTGCCAGTCCTGGGGACTGAACCCAGGGCCTGAGCATTGTCCTTGGGCTTTCCTCAAGGCTAGGGCTCAAAAGTTTGAGCCATAGCACCACTTTTTCTATGTATGTGGTACCAGGGAATTGAACCCTGGTCTTCATGCATGCTAGGCAAGCTCTCTGACCACTAGGCAAAACTCCCAGCCATAAATAACTTTTTTTCATAGATACTAATACTATTTCAAATTTGACTTGAAGAAAGCTCAATAAAAGCATTTTACAGTTTAACTCATACCTAGTCCAGAAGAGTGAGTTGGTTCAGTGCCAGGTAGAACCCCATGAAGAGAACATGGAACTACTTCTGAAAGTTCTAGTACTGCTCAGAAGAGTCTGTGACATGTGGTACAAGAAGCAGTGGCAGAACACCCTGGAAGCTTGAGAACTCTGCCTGGTTCTGCCTCTATCAGTAAAAGAAGATACAAGAAACTATGCATTCAGTAATTCTTGATTCCCTCTAAGGCCTCATGATGCTGAATTTAAGTCTTTGGCAAAGCTGATTCTGTGAGCAGTCTCCAAATGACTGTTTCACTCTGAGCCCTGTTCTTTAGACACGAGACACCAGACATTGGTAACTTTTGACAGGGAACATTCTCATAGTACCTTAAGATTTGATATGAATCATTACTTTTTTGGCAGAGTTTGAAGCTTAGGAGTTTACAATATATCATTCACTTGCCTACATTTGGCTAACATAACCCTTTTTTATCCTTGTGGTTATTTTCCTTTCATATGTATAGAATGCATATTTTTTTTAGAAATTACATCTTAAGGTCCGGGAGTTTGGCCTAGTGATAGAGTGCTTGCCTAGCATGCACAAAGACCTGGGTTCAATTCCTCAGTACCACATACATAGAAAAAAGCCAGAAGTGGTGCTGAGGCTCAAGTGGTAGAGCTCTAGCCTTGAGAAAGCCCAAGAACAGTGCTCAGGCCCTGAGCTCAAGCCCAGGACTGGCAAAAAAAAAAAAGAAGAAACTACATCTTAAAATGTGATCTGTTTCAAAACCTACATAAGGCCCTATAGAATGACACTAAATGAAAGGTCCTCCAGGATATAGAAACAAAAGCCATATAATGAGTGACTGTTGTCCTTAATGTACTATGTTATCTCTCATCTCTTTTGCTGTCCCTTGGTTATATTGTTACAATATTTCACCTGGTTATCTGATATATTGTATATATGCATATTTGGTTATTTGAAGTCAGATAGGGAAGGGAGGAAAACAGATGAGGGGCAAGGGTGGGGGTAGGGAAATGGGGACCAAGACATGAGAAAGGGTATCAATGTATGGGAAGTAATGCACCTTCTATCTGGTGAATATAATGTAACCCTTCTATTAATGACAGTAAAAAATTTATGGAAAAAATAAAAAATGTGATCTGTTTCATCATTTATAAGAAGTGTGGTTCTTTCTATACTGCAGTGTGGGAAATCAAAATGTGTCATACAATGGCTGTGACTAAAGCAGATGTGATGAGCTTGTCTGTGAACATAGACAGGTGACACACATATATGAATTTTGCAGGAATTTTCATATGTTGGTTCTGGGATTTGAACTCAGTCACTAGACTGTCCCTTCGCTTTTTTGCTCACAGTTAGCACTCTACCATTTGATCCACAGCTCTGCTTCTTTTTGGTGGTTAATTGGAGATAATTTCATGGACTTTCCTGCTTGGGCTGGCTTTGAACTGTAATGATCATATTCAGCTTTCTGAATACCTAGGATTTATAGGCTTGAGCTACTGGCTCCTGACCGAGCAGGAGTTTTTTGTTGTTGTTGTTGTTGTTGTTTTGTTTGTTTGTTTAGTTTTTTTTTGCTAGTCTTGGGGCTTGAACTCAGGGCCTGAGCACTGTCCTTGGGCTTTCCTCAAGGCAAGTGCTCTACCTCTTGAGGTGCAGCTCCACTTCTGGCTTTTCTAAATATGTGATACTGAGGAATTGAACCCAGCTCTTCATGCATGCTAGGCAAGCACTCTACCACTAGGCCACACTCCCCGCCCAGTTTTTTTTTTTAACAGAGAAATATCAAAGATGGTAGTGAAGAATAAATTTTAAAGTATCCCACTAAGCTTTAGGCAATCCAGAGGACAAATCTATGTAAGAAATTATCAACGTTGGGGCTGGGAGTTTGGCCTGTGGTAGAGTGCTGACCCGAGTTTGATTCCTCAGTACCACATACATAGAAAATCCAGAAGTGGTGCTGTTGCACAAGTGGTAGAGCGCTAGCCTTGAGGAAAAAGCCCAAGGACAGTGCTTAGGCCCTGAGTTCAAGCCCCAGGACTGGCAAAAAAAATTATCAGCCTCAATTTTTAATCAGTAATTAGAGCTATGTATTGAAAAAAATTCAGAAATACTCATAACTAATTTTTGCCTTATGTTTTAGTATCTGGTATATAAAAATAAAAAAGTAGATTAGTTATTTTGATAAGAAAATTGAAATTAAAGTATTATAACCCAACTTTATTGGCATTATTATTACTCAGTAATGGTCTGTTCTTGCAATTGATGGCATAGTTTTGTTAGGTTTGACAGAAGAAATATGAATTAGGTAGATGAGAAATTCACATTGAGATCACCATGCATGCTTCTGTCAGTGGAGGGATTAGCTAAGATCTTCAGCATTGTGCTGTGGACCTGAAAATCACTAGCCCTGCCCAGTTGTGTATCGAAGTGTCCGCTGGGACAGTGTCCTGTCAGACCTGATTGCCCATTAGTTTTTGATAACTATGAAAGTTAAATATGAATTCTGCTCAAAGAATCCTTGAATGAAAGCATAATGTTGGAGAAGCTAGGGCTTTGCGACCCTTCTTATTGACATGAAAATCTGAGAAAACAGCCCTAGTCCCAAATACAAGTCCTCCTGTGGTTCTGAAAGGTCACACATATTAATGAAATTTAACTCTTGACCTCAAGAGTAGTCAATAGACGAATAACCACCAACACTGATATATAGGTTGCAGGTGCTTGTACTGAAACTGAGGCTTTAAAACAAAAGAATTAGTTTTAATTAAATAAAATGAATCACCAACACTGATATATAGGTTGCAGGTGCTTGTACTGAAACTGAGGCTTTAAAACAAAAGAATTAGTTTTAATTAAATAAAAACTAAGCCGGAGTTGTTATTTGACTTTCTTTTTCCAAGTAATTTGTCAACCTAGATCTTAGTAAAAACACTTGTTAGTAATAATCCAATGAGTAAGCAATCCCTTAAGCGTTAGTTTAAGGGAAGACACACAAACCCCAGCCTACATTATCAGTTTCTATTCCAATATTGATAGAAACAGATGCCAACCATTCAGAACTCTTGTAGAACATGCTTCCATATGTTCTTCAGTATGTTTTGTCCCTGCAATTTTAGTCTGAATTCTTTGGAAAGTTGGGTATTATCACCCAAGCAAAACAAGATTCTTAGAAACTCACAAAAGAATCTTTTTTGGCTACAGTAATAAATGTTTACCCAAAAAAAGGTATTAAAGTGTTAAGAGTAAAATTCAGTTTGGATAGTCAGAATTTTATTTTGTATAGAGATATAGATGGTAGGTATAGATTGGAGAAAATTAAGAAATAAATGTATATAACTAATTCCAAACCTTTAGGATTGTTTTAGAAGTAATATTTATGAAAATATGATAGAAAAAATATATAGAATTTGGGTAGGTTTTGGCAGTAAGAATTGCTGTATACAGAAGGATTGAATATGGCTGAATAATGAAAACTCATATATAAAGGCCAACACGTAAAGATCAGTGATGTCAGAGTTTTCATAGATGTCTCCATAAAGGAGGTGTGTCTTCACCAGAATGTAGACAGAGCAGTCTAGAAGTGTTGAATCACTCATTCAGCCCCCTCCAACTGAGCTAACATATAAGAGATTGATACACATGGGTTCCAAGTCCTGAACACAATAAAAGAGAGGATCTTGGAAAGGAGATGGTTAATGGGTGAAATAAAGCCACTGATAGACTGTTCCAAAAGAACAGCTGTGCATATCATGTACCAGTCACCCCAGTCCTGGTTGTTCGCTGCTACACAAGACAAATGTGAACCTTTTCTTCATGAAGCTCTTACTGGTTGGGTACATCAGGCCAAACAGGAAGCAAACAAATAAATGATGGAAGCAAGTTTTGGCAGTAGTAATAATAACAAATACTGGTTGCCACAGCTTTGAAAATTAGAGATAGAACTTTTAGGTAGGCTCATTAAGGAAATAATTGCTGAGGGGTTGTCTTTAAAGCCAAGGCCTAATTCAGCCAGACAATTGCTAAGCTAGGGAGCAAATAGATAACACAGAAAGAGTTTCATGGAGTATGAAAACCATGTCAGAGCAACAAAGGTTGAAAGTAGCTCAAGGTGAAGTAGATATGCAGAATCCAAGTCATTCAGAATAGAGAAAGTCTGAGTGGAGAATTTGGGTTTGGTTGAAAGTTCAATGAATGGAAATTGTCTGGAAAGTTGTAAGCAAGAATAGTCTGATTCTCTTGTATGCAGTAAATTGGGAGATAATCATCATTCTGCTGTCATCAAGTCACCACCTATACAGCTGAACACTCACTGTTTGTCATTCAGTGTTTACAAATACCAACTCATTTAATCCTATGACAGCACTATGAAGCAGCCACTATTAATGCTCAATTTCAGGAAAGGAAAGTAACAAGGCACTGGCAGGTCACTTTGGCCAAGTTTACACAGCTAATGTATTTTTTAGCTGAATTTGGAACCAAAACAGTGTATGCTTTCAGTCACTATGTTTTCCCTGGAAGTAGCAATCAGGACATTTTATTATCTTGCACTAGTACATGAAAGACATGCTGGTTCTTGGACTTAAGGGTTAACACAGTGAAAGATTAAAACATGGGAAGATAGTGGTCATTGTGGAATTGGTATTAGTAGATGACAGCAGAAAGGGAGAGAGAGAGGTCAAGAATAATGCCTGCATTTTTAAAGGGGTTACACAGAGCCCTAAAACTAAGAGTAATAGAGAATATTCACAACAATTTTGGATAATGGTAAAATATACCCTCTTACGGAACATCTGACAATTCTGTGAATAAGAAGTTAGGATAATAAAATAAAAGAATAAAAAAGGGACCGGAAGTTTGGCCTAGTGGTAGAGTGCTTGCATAACATGCACGAAGACCCGGGTTGGATTCCTGGGTACCACATACATAGGAGAAAAAAAAAAGTGTGCTGTGCTGAAAGCTCAAGAACAGTGCTCAGGCCCTGAGTTCAAGGAGTCATCTGCAAGGACCTCCTTCTTTGTGAGAAGTTAGGAGACCTGCACTGTAGAATTTAGAAAGGAAAACATGGACATGAGAGATGTTTTCAGGGAAAATTTGAGAGAATTTGAAAACATACTAGCAGTGAAAAAAGATAGAAAGAAAAAGATTCAAAGCATGCACCTAAGAAGCCTGCTTTATGGTGATCTGGATATAGTTTTTTATGTTAAGCTGGTTTCCTAAAATCACTAATTACAAGTTTCATCATTCAATGAAGGTAGTGGCCTGGTATTGATTATTAAACTCCACTGATGTTGTAAACCACAGTGGCTGTTAGAAGATGAATAGATTGAGGAGGCATTTTGAAGAAAAAGTGATAAATTATGGCAGCAGTCTCCATGAGCAGAGTGGGAGAGATGACTCAGAGTTTAGTCACTAACACTGTCTGTTCTCATTTGGCCATAAACATTTATAAGATGCTATAAATGTGAACAATAAGAGGCATATTGGTAAAAAAAAAAGTTTTCTGTGTTGGCCTTTTATGCTCTAACTTCCTAATATTCCCAGTTAGAAATTCACTCTCTTGAGTTGATTTTTATTGTGTGCTCCTATTTTGGTAGTGCAAACATTGGATCATGTTTTTATTCTACCTTCAGATTCCCACCAAACCCGAATTAAATATTTCATATGAAGGTTTGGTCCACCTTTTGTTGACACCCATGGATAACCTTTATCCAATAAGA
Source organism: Megascapheus bottae (assembly GCF_031878675.1). Taxonomy (NCBI): domain Eukaryota; kingdom Metazoa; phylum Chordata; class Mammalia; order Rodentia; family Geomyidae; genus Megascapheus; species Megascapheus bottae. Next base: position 188,045 of record NW_028327667.1, read on the forward strand.
TTTATTTCTGCCTCGTGGGAAGTTTACTGTATGGCCCTGTGTTTCATAGACTCCTTTTGTAGATTCTTTTTCAGATGTACATTGCAGGAAAAAAACGAAAAAACCTTGTCTTTGCAGCACTCTAGTATAGCCCTAAGAACCCTGTGTCCCTGAACACCTCTTTGTATAAATATGATACCAGTGTAGTAAAAGACATTAGTCACTCTCTTGTGAAAGCCCCATTCAAATTTCCCTGCCTTCCTTGTCCTTCGCTTCCTATCCTGTCACTAGTATGTCTGGGGACACTATTCAGAAAACCAACATGCGAACAGATCCTTGGCACTGTGGTATAGTATGGACTTAATCTTTGAACCAATTGAATTTTGAAGCAGAGTAGAGGTGTGATCTCATTTACATTTCAGGAAGTTCACTGAAGTGTGGAAAATGTATTGCAGCAGGACAGGACTAGAGGCAAGAACAGTTGAAGACTAGTTAACATGGGCAGGAAATAACTGCTTTGGGCAGGAAGTCATATGAAGAAGGTATTTCCTTTTCCCAATTTTACTAAAGTGCACTTAAAAATTGTGCATAATCAAGGTCTATAATGCTTTACGTTCCTAGTGATTATCACAATCAAGCTAATTAGCTTATCCATCATCTCCCATATGTTACAGAGCTTGACCTCAGAGGCTGTGTGTGCACCATCCCTTAGCTGTTTTGCTCAAGGCTGGCACTCTGCCACTTGAGCCATAGCTCAGCCTCTCAAAAAGCCAATTCTGGCATTTTGCTGGTTCGTTGGAGATAAAGAATCTCATGAACTTTCCTTCCTGTGATAGCGTCAAACCACAATCCTCAGAACTCAGCTGCCTTAGTAACTAGGCTTACAGGCATAACCACCAGCACCCAGTTAAGTATTTTTTTGTGGCAGAATACTGAAGTTCATTTCTCTTAGCAAATACCACTTCTACGATGACCACTAGCTTCCCACATACCCCCCTGCCACTCCACTATCTCCAACAACAACTTTTGTGCTCTTAGCTGAGTTTTGTGCTCTTCTTCAGAAGGCTATCCTGAATCTGAGTGGTTTGTGACCTCCCTATCCTGTTTTTACTGTGCTCAGGCTCTCTCCATCACACACACTGTAGGTGGGTAGCAGTTGATTGGAACCTTACTAATGGGAGAAAGTGTACCCCGCTCCTCTAGGAAGCTATCTTGGTGATGTCACCTAGTAAATCAAGATTCAAGTGTCTTTCATTTACCATCATTCTGTTGACTAGGTCTCTACTCTCAAAATTATTATATGATTTGTGTTATGGACAGGCTTTACTCTATGCCCAAAGAGAATGATTAATGCTGCAGCCGTGTTTTAATGTGCTAGAAATATCCCTCAGAACAGAAGAGAATGTTTGGTACTTTCTTCCTACAGAAGAGGCAGGGTCTCATGTACTAATTAGGTAAACCAATCCTAGATTAATAATACCATGCAATGACATTTTCTTCACATTCAATTATGTAATTATATTCAGAGGGTGTTTTATTCAGAGGAAAAGGACCAGCAATTTGAGTAAATTGCTCCTGTGATAGCTGGTTAGGTTTCCTTGTTCAGAGTATGACTTACCTGGAGCCTCTCCTCACCAGACTGGTGAGGCTGCTCACCACATCTGTGAGGGCCCCCTGCTGACTCTCCTAGGGTTGAGATCTACATTGGGGTACCAGTGTGTAAAGTGCCTACAGTTAACTTGCTTTCTTAACTCCATTCTTTATCTTCAAACATGCACACCATAGAAACAGACAAGAATAAGAAACAACTCGTATTTGAATTATATATTTTAGAGGATATCTTATGCTTTCAAGTAAAGCTTTTTTTCATTTTCTTTAGCTAGAATTCAAATGCAGGTCTTCATGCTTGTTAGGCTGGGGCTCTTACCACTGAACTAATTTTCAAAAAAATGGCATGGTTCAAGAGATAGAATCCCAGCAAATCCTAAATTTTAAAACCCAGTATTACCAAAAGGAAGAAAAAAAGAGCCACCAAAGTCCCTTGCTAGTGTAGCCACACTTTACTCATATCTATAGCTAAAGTGAAGCTATCAACTGTTCCTTATTGGCTGCCTTGTATACTTGTTTATCTGGAATTTTTGTAGACTTTGCAGGATCTTCAGGATCCATTTATTAGCTGATTTGAGGGAACTAAATTATTTGTACTGACAGTCTTCATTTCCTTTGTTCTATCTCTCCCTCGTTTTTTCCTTTTCCCAACTACCTAAGTGTTGTCACTGTTTCTGTCCTTCCAATGTTGAAAATTATAAGGGAAAATTGCAGACTTAACATCAATGTGGTCCAAACTTGCTAGGGAAAATTTCAATCAAATGGGCCCACAGAGACAAAAGGATGCATGTTTCTTTCATATGTGGCAGTAACTCTAATCTATAAATATATAGCTAAACACATACAGGGGTGTATGCAAGTGTACATAAACATATTAACCAAATTTGAAGATAATTCAAATGGGTTATATTTTTACTGTATTCCAGAAATAGGCATGGCAGTTGAGCATTTGTTAAATTGCTCACTTTTTTGCCAGTCCTGGGCTTGGGCTCAGGGCCTGAGCACTGTCCTTGGACTTTCTCAAGGCTAAAGCTCTATCGCTTGAGCCACAGCACCATTCCTGGCTTTTTTCTATGTGTGTGGTACTGAGGAATCAAACCTGCATCTTCATGCATGCTAGGCAAGCAGTCTACCACTAGGCCAAAATCCCAGATCCATCACTTGTTTTTGTTTTTTTTTTAATTGGGATAATGTATAGAGGGGTTATAGTTACATTTGTCATGTAGTAGGTGCGTTATTTCTTTCACATTGATAACCCTTCTTTTGTTTTTGTCCCTATTTCCTTCCCCTCCCCCTCTCCCAATCATCTTGTTTCCCCCCTTCCCTTTCCTATTTCAAATAAATAAACATATATACTTTATACCAGGTAATAAAGTCAGATACAGAGCAATATGAGATTAACCATAAGGGGGAAAAACAGAGAAGAGGAATAACATTGTACATTAAGAACAACAGTCACATAAGATAAAGCTCTTGCTTCTATATCCTAGAGTTCACCTCATTTATTCTTATGCTATATGACCTTATGTACCTGGGTTTTGTAAATTGCTCGTATTTTTAAAGTGGCATCATGTATGGTTTTAGCAGCTATGCTGTTAGCTGAACTTTTATGTATACTACAGACATAAAGTATTTTTTCAGCACAGTATGTGGAGTTTCAAAATTGAAACTATTGATGACTAGAAAAAAAATTTTGCTTGGTTATGGGGCTTAAACTCTGGATATGGGCACTGTCCATGAGCTCTTTAGTTCAAAGCTAGTGCTCTACCACTTTGAGCCACAGCACCCTTCCAGTTTTCTTGTGGCTAATAGGAAATAAGAATCTCATGGACATTTGTGCCCAAGCTGGCTTTGAACCATAATCCTCAGATCTCAGCCTCCTGAGTAGCTAGGATTACAAGTATGAGCCACTGGTGCCTGGCTCTCTGATGGAGTTCTTTATTCACAGTTACCATCTAATTTAACTGGTTTATACCTCAAAGCATCAGTGAGCTGTCCATTGCTGGAAATGCCACCAAGTATCAGGTGGTAATCATGGTCATAAGCTGCTGAAGCTGATACAAGTTTTACTCTCCCATAAAATTAAAAGAAATGACTAAGCCCAACATTTGTGATAAAGATGAGCTGAGATGCTTGAGCCAAAAAGTTTGGTAAATGGTCAAGACCATTTACCTATTAATTTGCAATTTTTACCACATGTAGTAATAAAAGACAACTAATACTGTACCACATAATTGCATGGGTTACATTGGAAAATCAAATTCCCTGAAATGGGGTTATAGTCCATTAGCAAATTAATACAGATTTTGGTACAAAGACATTGAGACTAGTTATAGAGGAAAAGAGAATAATTTTATTTTCTATTGCTCTTTATGAACAACTGGTAATATAGCCTTGGAGTTCCTCTAAGTCTTGCAAATAATCACTGAAAACCTAAAAATTTGTGTTAGCAATTTATGCACACAAATACAAATTGTGCACAAATATTTAATTGTATCCAGACTGGCTATATAATTTGTGGATCTAGTGCAAAGTGAAAACATAGATGGTTAGTTAAAAAGTGATTAGGCATTTTACAGTGACAAGAGCAGAGTTTTAAACCAAGCTCCAAGCAACTTAAGCAGGTCCCTGGGAGACTGCATCATTCCAAACCTAAAAAGTCATTTAGCTCAGCTATGAAAGCTGAGCATCCATGAATGTATAGCCCCATTGGCCTTGTGTCTTAGTGTTTTGTCCAACAATATAGCCAGAAGGCCCAGGAGGCAGAATCATTAAATAGAATCATGGAGAACAGAGTGATTAAAGGGTAATGCCAGATAACTTACACCAACCCACTTTTCTGAACAGGAATCTACATCTTAATCCTTTCCAAGCATATTGCTTCCGATAATATAAACAGCTCCCACTGGGCCCCACCTCCTAAAACTTTCACCATCTTTCAACTTTGGCTCACCAGCCACCAAGCTTCCTTAACACAAACAAAACAAATCCAAACTGTGGCACATCAGGTAAGCAACTCCGTAGACATCACACTTGGCTTTCTGTGAATTCTAGACACTGTTCTACTAAGAAAGGGGTCTCATTTTCTCCATTTCACATTTTCAAAATTTTAAGAGATATCATCTATGGAAATCTACCAGGTGGCTCTAAGAAGAATTAGTAGTGGTTTTTCTCAGAACCAGGAAATTGTTAGGACTAGAAAAAAGAAGGATCAAGAGATCCATCTAGGGGAAGAATATTAACTCTGACCAAAGAAAAGATAGATTGAGTTCAAGACAAAAAAGTTTTAGAGTAATTGAGTTTGAATTACTGTTTAGTAAATAAGAAAGGGACATGGAGGTCAGCCAGACTCTGAAAGGAAGGAATAGCTTAATAGTAAGGTGCCTCTCAAAAGGTAGATGAATTTGATAGAGGAAAGGATACATGATGTATATATATACACCTGTAATTCATGTTTATCTGCCATCTACACTGTATTTTGAGCTTTGCTTGTAGGAACATAAGGGACAGAGCAATATTAATAAACCGTTTAAATAAGCAAGTATGGTATAAGTTTAACACTGATCAAAATTCTGTCTCAAGGGCCAGGAGTTTGGCCTCGTGGTAGAGTGCTAGCCTAGCATGCATGAAAACCAGGGTTGGATTCCTCGGTACCACATACCTACAAAAAACCAGAAAACTAGAAAAACTTCTAATTCTAGAACTTGTCAGGGTTCTTGGAGATGGAGAAGGTCACCAAAAGAAATTTGGCAGCAAAGGAAAATGGCTGTTTGAAACTATAGTTCTAAATCCAGTGCTGTTTTTCTCCTTTTATCTTAGGTATATTGTGCATTTAAAAAAAATACATTGACTTCAAAGAACTTTATAGAACTGTGTAGGATAAGGCAAGAGTGAATAGCTAGATAAAATCCATCTTGATGACACAGTTTTAGAAAAGTGTGTGTGTGTGTGTGTGTGTGTGTGTGTGTGTGTGTGTGTGTTCATTTGAGGTACTTCTGTTAGAATATAAAACATGCCAGGCATCATTGGTTCATGCCTGTAATCATAGCTTCTTAAGAGGCTGAGGACTGAGGATTATGGTTCAAAGCCAGCCTACACATGAATGTCCATAACCATGAGACTCTTACCTCCAGTTGAACACCAGAAAACCAGAAGTAGAGCTGTGTTGGCTCAAAGTGGTGGAGCCCTAGTCTTGAGCTGAAGAGCTCAGGGACAGTGACCAGGCCCAGAGTTCAAGCCCCACAATGGACCAAAAAAAAAATCTAGAAGATACCATTAAATAATAGACTACTTTGCATTATTAATTTGTAATTAAAGAATGAATCATACTGAGTAGTTGAGTTTTAGTGAATATCTTTCTAACACTACATCAGTTATGCTTCTGACTTTTTGACAGTCTTGTATGCTTCTGACTTTTTGACAGTCTTTCTTTCCCTAATGGAAATTAGGACATGTACTTTTTTCATTTCAGTATCAAGTGATGTCATTAGTTGGGCTGTAGTTAGCCCTACTCTTAGGTAATATAAGCTTAAACAAATGAGAGACAAGAGGACAGGATCATTTTTCTAGGGAAAAAGATGCCTTTGAATTTGATTTCCTTACAGCACATGTATGCTTCAATCAACATTATGCTTATCAACTGAGACCCTGCTGGGAAGCCACTGGACGCCATTGGAAACCATTGGCAGGACAGAATGGGGTCAGAGAAATGTATACTGAAAGGACACAAGACAGATTTTGAGGCCAGCAAATGCCTCTGGTCTCACAGTAGAAGAAAGGAACTGACAAATGCTCATTGAAATAATTGCCTTATATCAAGAAGTTAAGGGCTTTCAAAACCAGACAGAAAACCATTTGAAATACGCTTTGACAAATAATCTGCTTTCCTTTGGAAGTGAGACATCCGTCATGAGAATTAATAATTTTCTTCTATATTAATTTGGCACTCTACAGGCAAAATAAAAGCATATTTTATGCTAAATAATAGGAAATGGTTTATTTTTAAGTAAACAACACGAATAATATATGATGGTGATAAAGGTGACATTTGCTGTAGGCTAACAAAAGAATGTGATTCTTTTTGCTCATCTATAAAATGAAATGGGACTGTCTGCTTTAAAAAGTACTTTGTGGTGGGCCTGGAGTTTGGCCTAGTGGTAAAGTGCTTGCCTAGCATGCAAAGACCCGGGTTTGATTCCTCGGTACCACATACATAGAAAAAAGCCAGAAATGGTGCTGTGGCTCAAGTGGTAAAGCGCTAGCCTTGAGAAAGCCCAAAGACAGTGCCCAGGCCCTGAGTTTAAGCCCCAGGACTGGCAAGAAGAAGGAGGAGGAGGAGGAGGAGAGAAGGAAGAGGAAAGAAGAGGAGGAGAAGAGGGAGGAGGGGGAGGAAGAAAAATATCCTGTGTCCTACTTATATCATGCTAGTACAGTTAGAAAGAATACCATTAATTAATGTAACACTTTTACACTTAGATCACATATTGAACTTAGAGAACTTTAACACTAGCAATTGGGAAGTTGAACTCAATCATTTGAAATTTCATCTAGTAAATTAAAACAGATGACTTCATTTACACAATATTCCTGCCCTGGTCTCATTGCTTTGTTTAACCTCTTAATTAACTTAGGTAAACTATGCATTGACTTAAGAACTGTATAATAATGACTGAAAATAAGGTTCTAAAGTGGTAAGAAAAAAAATCCAACTTTCATTTTATGGGGCAATTAAACTGGATTAGAAATATCTTTCCTTGGTCTGGGAGTGAGGCCTAGTGGGAGAGTGCTTGCCTAGCATGCATGGAGACCTGGGTGTGATTCCTCAGTACCACATACAGAGAAAACAGTCAGAAGTGGTGCTGTGGCTCAAGTGGTAGAGCTCTAGCCTTGAAAAAGCCCAAGAACGGTGTTCAAGCCCTGAGTTCAAGCCCCAGGATTAGCAACAACAAGAAATATCTTTCTTCATAGGCAAATGATCCCCATCCCCATTCCTTACTCTGGTGCTTTTTTCTTGTAATTCATGCTGTTGCCACAATGCCAAGAGTTCTCTGCAGATAGAGTAAGTGTCAGATAAGAACAGGTACTGCACTTATCTTAGCCAAAAGGCCTAGAAGGGGGGTATAGTGTCCAAAAAGAAATGTGATTATTACTTGGCTATATAACTGTTTATCACCTCTACAATTACAATAAAAACATATATTTTAAAGAAAGCTCGCCTTGGTCACACTAGGGATATTCTTAATCAATATTAAGATAAAATATCTGGGAGTTCTATGTTTAGCCTTTTGAGGCACTGCCACACTGCTTTCCATAGTGGTTGAACGAGTTTGCACTCCCACCAACAGTGTAGTAGTGATCCCTCCTGGCCACATCCCCTCTAGCATCTGTTATTATCTGTTATTACTCGTTTTCCTGATCCTGGCCATTCTAACTGGAGTGAGGTGGAATCTTAGAGTTGTTTTGATTTGCATTTCTTTTTATGACCAGAGATGTTGAGCATTTCTTCATGTGTCTATAGGCCATTTTTGTTTCTTCTTCAGAGAAGACTCTCTTTAAGTCTTTGGCCCATTTTTAAAGGGATGTTTGTTACTTTGGAGATTAGTTTTGGAGTGATTCAATTTTTTGGGTTGTTGATATATTTTAGATATGAGGCCTTTGTCCGTTGTTTGCTTGGTAAAGATCTTCTCCTACTCTGTAGGCTTCCTGATTAGTTTACTAGCTATGTCCTCTGCCATACAAAAGCTCTGCAGTTTAATGCAGTCCCACTTATCCAGCCTTTCTCTGATTTGTTGTGATTCTTGGTCCTTATTAAGAAAGTTTCGACCTGTGCCAGGGAGGCCTAGTGTATCTCCTATTCCTTCCTGTAAAGTTTTCAGTGTGTCAGCTTTTACCTCCAGGTCTTTGATCCATTTGGAGTTAATTCTAGTGCAAGGTGACAAAGAAGGATCCAGCTTTAGTTTTCTGCAGGTGCTTAACCAGTTCGGCATTTACCCAACCATCCAGAAACAAGGACATACTAAATCCACTAGCACAACAATGTTCATTGCAGCAAAGATGTTCACCATAGCAAAGATATGGAACCAACATAGATGTCCCTCAGTGGATGAGTGGATCAACAAGTTGTGGTATTTGTACACAATGGAATTCTATGCTGCTGTCAGAAAGAATGACATCGCCCCATTTGTTAGGAAATGGAAAAACTTAGAAAAAAATCATATTAAGTGAAGTAAGCCAGACTCAAAGGAACTTAGGCTCAGTTGTTTCCCTCATTCGTCATAATCAGTAGAAACCTTGGGCTCTACTAGCAGAGATCAGCAATAGAGCAAAATCTTGATACATAAGGCCATATAATGTGAAGCTAATTGAAAGGACCTCCAGGATATTGAAACAAAAGCCATACAATGAATGATTGTTGTCCTTAATGTACTATGTTGTCTCTCATCTCCTTTGCTGTCCCTTGGTTATCTCATATTGTTATAGTATCTCACTTGTTATCTGATATATTGAATTTATTTGTATTTGGTTATTTGAAATTTGATAGGGAAGGGGGGAAAACCAAGAGGAGTGGGGGGTGTAGGGGGGAGGGTAATGGGTACCAAGACATGTGAAAGGGTATCAATGTATGTGAATTAATGCACCTTCTATCTGGCAAATATCATGTAACCCTTTTACTAATTACAATTTTAAAAAAAGATAAAATATCTGGGCAAGAGAATAACAGTCATTATCTTATAAGTAAAAATGGAATTTTGAACCCAGAAATACCAAACTCATCTTTGTTACAATTTATTGTCAGCTTCTAAATTTACTTTTTTTACTTTTGAGCTAGGACTTCACAACCTGCATTTCATGCCACAAAAAAGGTCATATATTTAAATGTAGTATACAATAAGAAAATCTGAAAACATTTTCTATGTTTTTAAACTTGGTTCTTGAGTACAATATAATCAGTAACTTGTTTCCTGCTATTTACATGATGTAAACATATTACATTCATTTCTCTGTATTTTTAGCTAGGTAGCTTTTGCCCAAAATTGTATCTCTGATTTTAGGTAAAGGAATCATTTAGAAATAGAAAGGGATATATGTGAAAGCTATGTCTAAAAATATCTTCTAAATATGAAGCAAACTAAGAGGTGTACTCTTAGATATGTGGCACAGTGTTGGCGTGGTAAGAGGCTAAAGAAGTCTAAGAAAAGTTTTTAATTTTTATGTATAAAAATTTTTTAGAAAATTTATTCTTGAATTGATCCTCATTTCTTTCCTACTTATAAGATTATGATTATAATTTGATATATATCAGCACATATACATATGCAATCTGACAAGGCTGAGTGATACTTACAAATGTATCATATGGCTCCCAGCAGACAACAAAAAGTTAAACATGGTGCCAGGAGTTTGGCCTCGTGGTAAAGTGCTTGCCTAGCATGCACAAAGATCCGGGTTCAATTCCTCGGTACCACATACATAGAAAAAGACTGGAAGTGGTGCTGAGGCCCAAGTGGTAGAGCTCTAGACTTGAGAAAGTCCAAGGACAGTGCTCAGACCTTGAACTCAAGCCCAGGACTGGCACAAAAAAAAGTGAAACATTTAGAAGTTTGGCACAAACTTTTAGAGTTTGGTAAACTACATTAAAAAACTATGAGGTTATATTTGGTAGTTTTAATTTTATTCAGTTAAAGTCATCTTTGTTAGAGACCAAGTATAAAAAATTGCCATAGTGACTTTACAAAATGAATAGGTACATATGTATAGACTAGTCTTTTCCTTAGAGGATTATGATGGTGAATTCTTCACTGTTGGCATTCTGAAAAATGTGTATTTTGGAAAATGCAAAAACTCACTATAAAACATCAAATCTGGCATCATTACAAACAATTTCTGCAAACTACTTAAAATGCAGAGGCGACAACCATGATACAAAATATGTGCAAGATTTTCTAACTATGTAGCATAAAAATTAGGGGCTAGACTAAAATTGCTTTTTATGCTTTGATATAAATGAAATTTGTAAGTTTAGCATTGAAAAAGGGAATATTTTGTCTGAAAATAGAAACGACTGAGGATGCTTATGCCTTTCTCTACATGCCTTCTATGGAATGCAAAATAGAAATGGGACAATAATAGAAAAGAACTAGATCTACAAATGTATTCTTCTGAACCTAAAAACTTCAAGATAGATTTTATCAACCTGAACTTACTTATTCCAGTCTTACTCATTCTTTCCCTTTTCCTCTGCAGAATGCTTGATTGTAATACAATAAAATTCTTCCTTTTATGAAACTTTTTCTTTTTGTTTTTTGGTCCTGGGGCTTGACTCTGGGGCCTGGGCACTGTCCCTGATCTCTTCAGCTCAAGACTACTGCCATTTTCCTTGAGCCACAGCACCATTTCCAGTTTAGTGCTTGACTAGAGAAACAAATGTTACGGTCTTTACTGATGCGGCTGGCTTTGGACCATGATCCTCAGATCTCAGTCTCCTGAGTAGCTAGGATTATAGGCCTGAAACACTGTGCCCAGCTTTATGAAACTCTTCTACTAAAAACTGAGGCCAAGTAATCTCTCTTCTCTATACATTACAGTTTTCACAAGAATTCCATGACAGTGGATGATGACTATGAAATAATGTACAGGGGTGGAAATGTGGCTTAGTGTATAGTGCTTGACTAGCATGTATGAAACTCTTGGTTTGATTCCTCAGTACTACATAAACAGAAAAATGCTGGAAGTGGCATTGTGGCTCAAGTGGTAGAGTGCTGGCCTTGAGCACAGAGAGGCTCAGGGACAGATCCCAGGTCCTGAGTTCAAGTCCTAGAACTGGAAGAAAAAACTGAAATAATGTGTATGGACATGGAGTATAGATAGCAGGATGACATTCTGAAGTCAAGGACTTGGAATGATTACCAGTAGCATCTTCATGTGAAGATTTTTAGGGTATGAAGTTTGTACCAATTTAGAGATGAGGACACTGACAGAAAGCACTGAGGTATCTTATATTAGATTGAATCAGAAATGCAGGTTCCAGGGAGCCGGGAGTTTGGCCTAGTGGTAGAGTGCTTGCCTAGCATGCACGAAGACCCAGGTTCGATTCCTCGGTACCACATACGTAGAAAAAAAAAAAGCCGGAAGTGGTGCTGAGGCTCAAGTGGTAGAGCTCTATCCTTGAGAAAGTCCAAGGACAGTGCTCAGGCCCTGAGTTCAAGCCTAGGACTGGCAAAAAATAAGATAAAATAAAAAAGTGGTCGGGGGTTTGGCTCAGAGGAAGACCCCGGCCCTGAGTTCGGTCCCCGGCTCTGGAAAAAAAAAAAGAAATACAGACTCCAGGACTAACACACTTGTCTTTGTATAATTAAATATAGAATAAGTATTCGCCACATTTCTCCCAGCATTGACTGCTTGATTTCACTGTTGATAACCACTAGTTAAAATCCTTCAGAGCCAGCTCATTAACTCTAGAACACTTCATTATTTTCACAAAGGTATAGAACGCCTTCCATAATCAAGCCACAAACAACAATCATGTCAAATATAACAGATTTATGTCTGTATTTATTAGCTAAATGCAGACATCTTAGTGCACTTCAAAACAGTGGAAACTAGGTCTCAGAGGTCATGTTCATTATAGTTTTGCCTGGTACAAGGAAGAACCATTGCCCTCCACAAATGAGTGTGGGGGCTTGTGATATCCAGTGACAGCGTAGGTCTTATACTTCCCTCGAGATATCATATCTTTGTGTGTATCTTATTTGTGTATGTGTGTGTGTTTAAATCACTATTTTTTGCATTTTGGTGTCCTACATTTCATGGAAATTTGCTTCTCAAAAAACAAATGGTGGGGCCGAGAGTTTGGCCTAGTGGTAGAGTGCTTGCCTAGCATGCACGAAGACCTGGGTTCAATTCTTTGGTACCACATATATAAAAAAAAGCTGGAAGTGGTGCTGAGGCTCAAGTGGTAGAGCTCTAGCCTTGAGAAAGTCCAAGGACAGTGCTTAGGCCCTGAGCTCAAGCCCAGGACTGGCAAAAAAAAAAACAAATGGTACTCCCAAATTATACAAGACTGGAGTTCGATTCCTTGGTACCACATCATAGAAAAGCTGGAAATGGTGCTGTGGCTCAAATGATAGAGCTCTAGCCTTGAAGGAAGCCCAAGGACAGTGCTTAAGCCAAAAAAAACCACCACTTTTCTATTTCTGATTTCAAAGTCTTTTGAACAAAATTGCTGGGCAGAAATCTCCTTATTTAAACTGTTTCCCAGGTGAGTCTAATGATCATTCACTTTTGGCCTGAGTATTAGAACAGTCCTTTTGTTATAAGGATAACAACTTAGGTATCTCTCAGCCTTTAGTCAAGATATTTCTGTGGTTATTCTCCTACCATGCCATAGATTGGTGTTGGGTGCCGCCACTGGAGACGTTGTGGTAAAAGGCTTTCATGGCTGTTGGATTAGACCTTGTTGTACACAGTGATGCCATTTGGGAATTTCACATTTGTGAAGCTGATTTACAGACATGGCATTTGCACTAAATCAAACCACTGAAACATGCTTGATTAAGACCTGAGACACTGAGACATGCCTTAAAGAAGCTTTGGAATGCATTTGAAATAGCAAATGAAAGAACAGTTGTCAGTTTCAGAAATATTTTGGAAGTGTCTGGCAGTTCAAATTTAGAAAGGTAATTTTACTTATTGAACAAGTGATTTATAAATAATTCTGGGAAATTAAGCAGCTGGAGTAGCATAGGACTTGCATATTTCACGATGTTTAAATGATTCCAAAGGCAACTCAAAATAAAACCCAACAATTTAAAATAGTTTTACTTATCCCCAGTGAAACCAGTTGCTTATATTAATCAGACATTTTTATTTTACTGAAATATTCACCATTTCCTATTTAAAAGGGATTACTTACCCTTATGTTTAAAGTCTCAATTTTAAATCTGCAGACTGTTAAATAAATATTACATATTTTTTTCTGCCAGTCTTGGGGCTTGAACTCTGGACCTAGGCACTGTCCCTAAGCTCCTTTTGCTTGAGCCACAACATCATTTCTGGCTTTTCCTGTGATTAATTGGAAGTAGTCTCATAGACTTTCCTGCTCAGGCTGGCTTCAAACCACTGTCCTGAGGTGTCAGCCTCCTGAGTAGCTGGAATTACAGGTTTGAGCCACCAGCACCTGGCAAAGCTATGTATGTTTCTGGAAAATAGTTGTGAAGTTTTTCAGAAGCTAGTATGGCCACTGGTCCACGATCATTGCCCTTTGAATGCTAAAGACATGTTCATGAGCTAGTGAGACAGTAACATTTGATGAGTGAGTTTGGAGTAAAGAAACTGAACATTGGGGAAAAAATTACAGAAATAGAGCCAGAAACTAACTCTGGAGGCTTCTGTCATTCTCAAGGGAGCAGTAATTTGATTACTTAGTCTTTTGAACATAGATGAGTTGTTAGTTTTGTAACATTACTTTGTAACTGAGGATAAAATTATAGATTCCTGCCAAAGGCAGTGGTTTAGCCTGTAATCCTAGCTACTCAGGAGGCTAAGATCTAAGGATCACAGTTCAAAGCCAGCCTGGGCACTAAAATCCAGTAAAGTCCATGAAACTCTTTTTCTTTTTTTTATTGTCAGGATAATGTAAAAAGGGATTACAGTTACATTCGTCAGGTCGTAGGTACATTACTTCTTACACAATAATACCCTTTCTCATGTTTTTGTCCCCGTTTCCCTCTCCTCACCCCCTCCCAGTCATCTTGTTTTTCCCCCCTCCCTTCCCTATTTCAAATAAACAACTCCATGAGACTTTTATCTACAATTAACCACCCAGGAAACCTGGAAGTGGCACTGTGGGTAGCTTTGAGCAGGAGAGCTCAGGGACAGTGCCCAGGCCCAGGGGTAGGGCAGTATCCTTGAGCTCAGGGACAACACCCAGGCTTAGAGTTCAAGGCCCACAACCAAAAAAAAGTAAGTTTTAGATTCCTTAAATGGTTAGCAGGTTTATTCCCAGCATGTAGCTGTAGGCTTCCAGGCCTCTCTGTTTATTGCATAATGAGTATCTGTGGAATGAATAAACATGAACAGCATGTGTTTCCTAGTGCACTTTCTTCATATTTTCAAATAATTTACCCTATCTTTATTCCTTGATTCTGGGTTTTCATTATAGCTTTGAAGTTGAGGCTTCTTATCTTGAATGTACGTTTGGTACGAAAAGAGAAATACAGCACCCTTTCCCTGTCACTTCATTCTGAATGGCAAAAAATGCACACTCATGCACACATTCAAATACACTCTTGAACCTATATTACAACCATATTCTCAGACATATTCGCATGTATCGACACACAGCCTACACATCCACACATGCGTACACACAGAAGCACGCTTGACACATTCATGTCTTCAAACACTGATGTAATCACATGTATACATCCACACATTCGCCTACACTGACGCACATAATTTCACAGACACTCAAAAGCATTCTTACTATTTTTATTTTGGTTAATATAGAGGCTTGAAATGATGACTTCAAGCTCATACCTGGTGCTCTACCACTTGACCTATAACTTCGGTCCAGGTTTTTTTACTCGTTAATTGAAATTGGAGTCTTGAGGACTTTCTTATTGAGATGACCTCAAACTGCAGTCCTTGAGGGCTCAGCTTCCTGAGTGGCTAGGATTATAGAAGATTTGACTAGTGCCTTCCTTGTACAGGATACTTTGGTTTTACCAGCTTGCCCATCTGTTTTGTTTTTTCTTTGTTTCACAAAATAGACTTTGATTTTTTTTGTCAGTTGTGGGACTTGAACTCAGGGCCTGGATGTTGCCCCTAAGCTCTTCAGCTCAAGGCTACCACCCTTCCCCTTGAGCCACAACACCACTTCCTAATTGTTTGTTTGTTTGTTTTTTTTGCCAGTCCTGGGCTTGGGCTCAGGCCCTGAGCACTGTCCTTGGGTTTTCTCAAGGCTAGAGTTCTCCCACTTGAGACACAGCACCATTTCTGGCTTTTTTCTATGTATGTGGTACCAAGGAATTGAACCCAAATCTTCATGCATACAAGGCAAGCATTCTACCACTAGGCCAAACTCCCAGCCCCCTAATTGTTCTAAAATAAGAAAATAATGTCTCAAACAATGAAGTACAGACTCCTGGCCATACTGGCAAAGGTTTTGCTCTTTAACATTTAAGCAAATGGTTAATCTCTTCTTTATATATTAAATTTCAGTTCTCCCAATCAGGATTCAGAGTTTGTTTCTTTTCAGTCATATGATAGGTTGCATTTTCAACCAGCTATGCACAGATTGCCTTCAATAATAGGCAACCCCAAGGGCTATAGTTAGAGCTGCAGAAAAAAAAATCCAGTGGTCTTTTGAATATTGCATGAGCACATATGGGACTCTCTTCCTTAGCAGCCTATAAGAACAGGCTGATCACATTATTCTGGAGAAAACCAATTATGGGGAAACTTGTTAGAATCTCTCAAAATCATCTCCTGTTACTTGGAAATTATTTTTTATTCCAGATGCTTGTAAGTAATGCCATACTCAAAGCCTTTTTTTTTCCTACAGGAAGAAAGATAGGCTCTTTTAAAGGGTTACAGGTCAGAAAGTTTCTTATTTTCATGGAGAAAGCAAAGCATGGCATCATTATTCCTTTAAAGAATTTATTGAAATGTCAAACTCTGGGAGATAGAAGTATATGAGGAAAGTGAATAAGCAGCAGATTTGCATTTAGAGAATGTTCTTTCATTGTTTAACTACAAAAATACTGCTGAATGGAATTAATTTGAGATCTGACAGGAATTTGAATAATAGAAGTAAAGTATGAAAATAGTTGAGTAAACTTGAATTTTGTAGGAACATTATTGAAATAAGGAAGAGTAGGATGACAAATTACGTCTTTCTTGTTTAAGAATTTCCAAAAATAAACAAGATTGTGTGTATATGTGCATCTATTGAGTTTTTCAGGCTAGAAAAAAAATGATTTCAAACTACTTTTGTCAGAAATAGGTAAGAAATGAAATCTTACTAACCAGTCAGAACATTTCCATCACTTTAAATGAAGAAAGGGTATGTTGTCAAGCATGGTAGTATACTATGCCTATAATCCCCACACCAGGAGGCGGACGCAGGAGCTCTGCAAGTGTGAGGCAAGCCTGTACTAACTTGGGGCACCGTACTCACAAAGCAAATAAAAAAGACAAAACTAAAGCATGAAGTAATAAGCCGGCCACTGGTGGCTCACACCTATAATCCTAGCTACTCAGAAGGCTGAGATCTGAGGATCGTGGTTCAAAGCAGCCCAGGCACAAAAAGTCCATGAGACTCTTATCTCCAATTAACTACCAGAAAACCAGAAGTGGCACTGTAGCTCAAGCTGAAAGGCTCAAGAACAGTGCCCAGGCCCAGAGTTCAAGCCCCATGACCACCCCCCCCAAAAAAAAGGAATGAAGAGGTAGAAAGGAAAGAAGCATAGAGGAAAACGTTTTAAGACAAAACATTTGAACTTTTTGATTTTTTAATTATCTTTAAGTAGTTGTATAAAGGAATAGTCTTTTCCCAAAGCAGTTTATAAATACAATGCACCTTGATCTGTGCCATCACTTCAACATCGTCACCCCCTTCAACGCACCCCTTCCCTTACCGTTCTTACTTCTATGGTATATACAGTGAGTTGTTCCCTACATTCTTCCTCCATCCCTTTAGTCTTCTGCCCTTCTCCCCTTCAGCCCCATCCTCCCCTCTTTCAAGTACCCATTTCCTAGTACTTGTTTAAAGTATATTTTGAGTATAAAAGTTAGATTTTCATTTAAATTAATATCTGTATTTTATATATTTATAAATTCATAAATATATTTGCATATATAATTAAGATTATAAAATGCATTTTCTAAATTGAGTGCTAGAGGTTTACACCTGTAATCCCTGCTACTCAGGGGGTTGAGATCTGAGGATCATGGTTCAAAGCCAGCCCAGGCAGGAAAGTCCATAAGACCTTTTTTTTTTTTTTTTTAACTTTTCTGGGCTTGAACTCAGGGGGCCTGAGCACTGTCCTTGGACACTTTTTGCTCTGCCACTTGAGCCACAGCACCACTTCTGGCTTTTTCTGTATATGTGGTTCTGAGAAATCAAACCCAGGGCTATTTTTTAGCAAGCTCGCTACTATTAAGCCATGCTCCTGGCCTTCCATGAGACTTTTATCTACAGTTGACACCAGAAAACCAGAAGGAGAGCTATGGCTTAAAGTAGTAGAACACTGACCTTGAGCAAAAGAGCTCAGGGGAAGCACCCAAGCTGAGTTCAAGCCCCATGACACACCAAAAAAGAAAAATGCATTTCTGGATTTCATGAAAAGTTTGTAAAACCCTGAATGAGTGAAGATACAAACAACACTCTAAACTCTGTATTCAACATTGGGCATCGCTAACTTTTAGTGACTGTTTCCTGCATATCAAAATTTTCTTGAAAATTGGGAATCATGTCATATATAGTTTTAAAATATTTTCTTATTAATACTATATTGTGACATTTTCTTTTTTTTTCTTTTTTTTTTCTTTTTACTTAAACACAGAAGGATCCTGAGTCCTGGACTTCATGAAGATCTATAATCATGACCAAGAAATTACATTGTGTTTTAAACATCTGTATTTATCCCTGGTCATTGTTAGTAGGCTATTCCACATTAGTTTAGATGATATAGGGATTTATAGATATAGATGCAGAGACTTGGGTCCATTTGTATGCACACAGGAAAGCTGGATGCTGCTAGGAAGTGACCTTCCATGTCTCTTCACTGGGTCCTCCTAGTCTTCTGCATCTCTCCTCAGGGATCACCAACTCCGAGAGAAACCCCTTCCATTTTCTTTCCTAACAAAGAGCTGCTCACCTCCTTAACGCTCATTTCCCACCTTCATCTTGGATCCAGATAACCAGGAACTTTGGTAATGCACCTCATTCTGACAGCATTGCCAGTTTTTATTCTCTGCTCTTTCACAAAATGCTTTCATTCCTAAGCAAGCATCTAAGGCTCGGCCTCTCCTCACTACTGCCTTCTTCATCTTTATTTGTGTACTGCCAAGCAGAGAGAGAGGGAGGGAAGGAGGGGGAGAGAAAAGGAGAGGGGGGGAGAGACACTCCAGATTCAGCCTGGGGCTTTGTCCTTGGATGTGCTCTACCACTTAATAAGCTTTTCTATCGGCTTTGATGCTTATATCTTTTTAATTTTGCTAGTCTCATTCACTTTGCCACGGGTAACCTTGAACTAGAAATTCCCCACTCACCTCCTGAGGAGCTGCGATCATGCATGCACTACCATGCCTCTACTTCCTTACCATTTACTTTTTTCTTCAGCTCCTTGGAGGGGAACTGCTGTGATATGAATGTGTATTCCAGTTTGGGGGATAGAAACTTCATTTCTAGGGTCAAGAGTGTGTCCTGGTGCTGGAGGGATTACCTAGAATGCACAAAAACCGGGGTTCGATTCCTTGATACCACATATATAGCAAAAGCCAGAAATGGTGCTGAGGCTCAAGTGGTAGAGCTCTATCCTTGAGAAAGTCCAAGGAGAGTGCTCAGGCCCTGAGTTCAAGCCCCAGGACTGGCAAAAAAAAAAACACTTCATCTCTAATGTAACATACTGAGAAGTAAAATCTTTAAGGTCATGACTGTTCTGCCATCAATTAGTTACTATCAGAGGAGGTCTATGATAAAAGGGTGAGTTCATCCCCTTTCTCTTCTGCAGCTGCCTTCTGCCACAGTGACACAGCAGGAGGACAGTCAGCCAGATACCAGACCCTCAACAATAGATGTCCTAGCATCGAAACGGTAAGAATCATAATTCTTTTCTTTATAAATTACTTCATTTTGGGTGTTTAGATGTAAACCAAAAATTGAGTCAATATTTATGGCTTAGTTTATGGCCTCCATTAAGAACATTCATAAAAATGTGAATGGGGAGCTGTCATCCTGAATGATTCTTTAATTCAAGCCAAAGAAATCCAGAAAATTTAGGAGTAGTAGTGCCCTTAAAATAGCATATCTATCTGTTCATAGGTGTTATTGAGTATTTAATATGTATCTAATATTTATTTGAGTTAGTTGTTTTAGAATAGCCAACAAAAGCCACCATGGTCTATTCAAGTATACATGTGTGACTTGACTTCTTTTAGTGGGAGTGCCAACTGGCCATAGCTATAGGGAGTCTGACAGACCTTTCTGTGGCTCTCCATATGTAGAGGAAAAATATTTTAAACAGAATGTTTTCTCAACCCAGAATTCTCTTCATTAAAATGCTAGAGAGCTAGGCGCCTGTGACTCATATCTGTTATCCTACCTACTCAGGAGGCAGAGATCTGAGGATTGAGGTTCAAAGCCTGCCCAGGCACAAAAGTCCATGAGACTCTTTATCTCCCAATAACTTGCCACAAAACTGGAAGTGGCACTGTGACTTAAGTGGTACAGGTACTGAAGAGCTCAGGGACAGCACCCAGGCCTAGAGTTTAAGCCCCATGACCAACCCCCCCCAAAAAAAATTGTTAGAGAAAGAAAACACTTAGACTGTTGAATAACCATTAACCCAGAATATGGTGCATAAGGCAGGCAATCCACTAGAATACTATCAAAACAGAAAAATATCCCATACATTTCATCTAACCAGTCAGACCAATAGCCATTGTAGACATGTTTCAGGATACACAATAGCGCTTACGAGAACTGGACAGCCATATTTATTTGTTCCTCATGGTTCATCTGGCTCATATAGTTTGGCCAGTTGACTGTTATCCTGCCTACTCAAGTGTTTTTGATAGAAGGTGATTTTGTAGTTAGGCAAGACATCCTCAGAAATCAGGTTCCAGCTTTCCCATGGAAACTAAAATTCAGGCAAGCCACCTATTATGTCTGTGTTTCAATGGGATCGTTCCAAAGTCCTTGAGAAAGACATTCCAGGGCTAGAAAATTGACAAAGTCTTCCTTAGATTTTTCTGAGCATTTATCTGCATTTGAAAGAAAAGAAAATTAATCGCAACTTTCTTAATTAAATTCTCAGAAAAAAAAAAGAGGGAAGGCAAGCCTCTTATTTGGAACAGGAGGAATTTAGCTTCCTGTTTCTAATTTATACTTGTAAAAACACATACGACAGGCGTGGTAACCTGAAATGTGAATCCTCCTTTGCTCAGAGAAAATTCTGGGACCTAGGTAAGTTAACTGCCTCTCCAAGAGGCAATGGTAAAACAAGATTTTACATATTTTCTTGGCAATGGTAGGAATGCTTTGTATGATTGGATTTAACTTTTTCCTTCCTGTGTTGTTAAATATGATACTTTGTTAGTATATTTCTCCAAAAAGAAGAAATGAGAATATGGCAAATAACTTTTCTATATTAATATTCTTTAGTGAAAAAGTCTTTAGGAGAAACTCTTAATTACTTTAATTTAGAAGAGTATTCATTAATATTTTCAATCTACAGCCCTTTAATTGTGTTAGGTCAGCCTGATATTAGAACTTTTCATTTTGAACCACAATTGGGCGGGTAGTTTTTTGCCCTATTAGTTTTCAGATATTGCTATTGCCTGTGGATTCCAATCAACCAAGTGATATGAAAAAAAAAAGTGGAATGAAAGGTATAGGCCATAGTGTGTTGGAAAATTTCCTTTATGTGGCTGATAGAACCTGGGGCTACAAGAGACAGAATCTCCAGGTGGTAAAAATGGCTGGGTGTGATAGGAGGCCCTTAAGACTTGAGATTTTCCCTGCCTTCATTTCATTTTTCAGTTTTAGGGAATTGTTTTCCAGTGTTCAAAGATAAAATGTGTTGTTGGTTTCAGTGATGGATTTATAGAAATAAAGTTCAAATGAAGTTCCCTGATGGTTCTTTCTCCAGTCTGGCATTTTATTATGTGGGCAATAACCTTGGCTTGCTCCACCTTAATTCAGAGTCTTATCTCACAGAAACCTTCACTGTGGGCCAAGTGCAAACATTTATTTGGTGTGAACAGTATTTTTTTTTCCTATTCAGAGAGTTTTTTTTTTTAATAGTTTAGGTTCTCAGTAGACTTCAGGCAGTTCAGTTTGGAAGTAGCCACCATTATCTTGCAGATATATTTTGCATCCTGCCAAGCTTAGGGCAGAGTAATACCATAGCTCATCGGATATCCTTATGTCTTGAACAGATTTGGTCTTAGAATCAGGAACCTTGGATTTAACTTTACGGCTTAAAGCATTTGATGGCCTTTTGAAGGTAACTTTCTAAAATGCACAGCTTAGTGAATCTAAAGTACAAAGTAGTGCTATTGGATTTGAACTCAGGCACTTGAATTTGATAAGCTGGTGCCAAACTGCTGAAGCATACCTCTAGCCCTGTTTTCTACTAGGTGTGTGTGTCTGTGTCTGTGTGTGTCTGTGTGTATGTGTGGTTTTGGGGCCTGGGCCAGGGCACTATCTCTGAGTTTTTGTGCTCAAGGCTAGCATTCTGCCACTTGAGCCACAGCTCTACTTCTGTCTTTTTGGTAATTAATTGGAAATAAAGGTGTCTTGTGGACTTTCTTGCCCAGTCTGGCTTTCAGCCATAATCCGCAGATCTCAGTCTTCTTAGTAGCTAGGATGACAGGGTTCCCTGGTTATTTGTAGGAGTGCATCCCCTGCTTAGTCACATGTCTCAGCCATGATGTACCTATTCTAGGCTTCCCATTCTTGCTGGGTTTATGGATGTGTCACAGATAGCTTCCTTCTGTGAAGACAGTTTTGAAACTTAATATCAGCTCTAGTTTTGCTAATGTACCATATAATGCTGTACCTACATACTTGGAACTGCATACATTTCCAGGTTTTATTGCGTCTTCTTCAGTTTTTATTATCCAGTAGGTAAAATCACATGTTAATCTTTCTCTCTTATAGTACTTGAGAAGTATTTTCACAGAGGGACATTTTCTTTTACTACTTTTTAGACTTTCTCAGTAGCGAACATACAGTCCTAAAAGATAGGTAGTTTATATCTTTTATGTGTATATTATATGTAGATATGAGTAGATATATGTAGTGTAATTTAGAGGGGAAAGGTAGTGATTTATGAGCCAGCAAAGGCAAATGACTTTAATTGTCTTCATCATTTGACAGTTGTTCGTTCCAGTGAAGATGGATAACCTTTCTGACCACCAGAAAGCATGAAATTCTGAGCACTTGTGGCATTGCTTCTTTGAACATTGCTTTCTATTTTCTTCTTTTCTTCATGAGCTAGTTTTTTTAATGAAAGTACCTCTGTAGGAAAATAATTATAAGAATTGAACTGTAAAATTTTCCCTTAATAAAACAAAAACATTCTCACCTAGCTGGGAAGGTTTTCCTGGGATAGGAATACTTAAAGACCTTTCTATATTCAAATGAATAGATTTTCATAGTATGAACTTACCAGACAGTGAATCTCTGTTCATTTCGAAATCACCCATTTGTGAGCAAGGAAAATTACCTGACATGGTTTGAAAGGTTATTTATTGTTTCTAAACATTCATCTCTTCCAGTGTGGGTCCTATATTACTATTAGAAAAATGTAAATTTAATTTTATTATAATGTCCTATTATCTAACATGCATGACTTGTTATGCTGTATTGTAACAAGACTGTATGCAATTGACCCACTTGCCATGTTAGAAAATGATAAAGCACATCAAACAGTCTTTAACACTTTGTTATGATACATACAGATTACTGTGGCTAATGATACCCATAATCACTGCAAAACAAAAGTGGCAAAGTTTTGCCTTGATCCAAAAAGAAAATAGTCCACTGTCTTATAGGAAAGAATAATGATAAAAAATGATCAATAATAAGCTCTCCAACATAAAGCATTCAAGGTAGAAAGAGAAAAATGGAGTTTAAATGACGTTTCTCTGAATCTTAGTAGTATCATTCATTAATTTTTTTTTAGTTTTTCAGTTTTATTATTTCAGGACCTCTAGTATCTTGTTGAGATTAACCACTCTCCCTCAATTACTTTTTTCAGTTCAAAAGGTTTTTTTTTAAATTTTTTTTATTGTAATTAGTAAAAGGGTTACATGATATTTGCCAGATAGAAGGTGCATTAATTCACATACATTGATACCCTTTCACATGTCTTGGTACAAGTATCATTCATTAATATTGAATTGTATTCATTTTTATATCAAACATATATCATGCAGATAGAACATTAAATTAATATCTCTTTTTATAAAGTTCTAGAATTCTTTCTGAAGTACATCTGTATCTGTGAGATGTTTCAGATTAGGGATGAGTGACAAAGTGAGACCTGGAAAAATTGTCCTAAAGATGATTTAAGAGATTATGATGCAGAGATATAACTGAATGAAGGGCCTCTATCAGAGTCCAGAAATTAGCTCTGCTTTGTTCCTTGGCCAAATGTGTGCTTCATTGGAGGATACACCGTCTGCTCTAGGCACCATTCACACAGGTCGGGGGGTGGTGAGCAATAAGTAAGAGGAAATATTGTATAGATTGCTACCAGAAACCACAAGACTTTGGAGGAATTTGACAGTGTGGTGACATAACTGAGAAGGATACACAGAGTTTGAAATATGAAGGGAAATGCAGGATGAGTACTCAGGTATGAATTTATTTTTAAACACCAAATTGTGATTTTCAGACAGGATTTTTTTGGAATGCCTGTGTATTCCTTTGTGTTTGTTCTCCTCTATTACTGACTTTGAGAGGAATGACTTTAGCACTTAGAATGACATTTGAAAGAAAATGTATGTCATTCTCCATAACTTCTCCTCTCTGCACAAGCAAGTACCAGCAGGGGATAACTAGGAGGCCTTGTGCTCATAGCTGATGCAGAGATCATTGGCTTCCCCAGAAGTAAAGTCAGTGATGGAAAACAACTTTCCATATTATCCTGCTACGTGAAAACCATACCATGAAGCTAATGCACTGTCATTTTCCCCTCTGGGTTTTTTCCTTTCTTCTTTTGCTGGAAATTCTTCATAAAACCTGTGTTTTGCTACAGAGGAAGAGAGCTTTATTTTTCACGTAAAAGGAACAATTGTGGTAACTCGATCGTCATAAAATTTGTCAAACAATGGCAAGTTTTATTAAAATGTCATTATAACTTATCTCAATGGGGATTTTGACAATTATTTCTCAGTTTCAGTGACAGTGGATATGTATAATGTGAACAAAGTATCTCAAAGGCATTGTTTATGCTCCTAAGTAACTCAGTTTGTATGCATGTGCTTAAGAGACTTTTGTAATGCAAAGACAGAATTTTGTAAGGCTCTTTACTCAGTTCTCCTAAGTGATACATTTAGAAAAGACAACCTGTTCAACAAATGGTGCTAGGAAAACTAGTTACCTGTGCAGGAGACTGAAATTAGACTGCTACCTCTCAGCCTGTAAAAAAAAAAAAATCAATTCCAAATCTATCAATGGTTTTAATGTATAACCTGAAGCTAATACAAGGTAACAGGGAAAACACTGGAAGATATAACATATGTAGCATAAGTAATTAAATATTTCCTGAATTCGGACTTCAGTTTTCCAGGAGATAAAAGAATGGCAAATGGAACTGCATTAAATTTAAATTTTCCATACATCAAAGAAGTAATTACTAGAATCAAGAGACAATTTGGCTGGACTCCTGCTTACCATTTGTCTTTTGTTTTAGTTGATATACCACCTTGATTGACTTTAGAGCTGTGATTTCAGGTCAGTGTCATAAGATTCTTGATCTATTTGCACTGGCAGTTTTATTTCTCAGTCTGTGGTGGTAGTCTTTGCACACTCGTTAATTGTTGCATCAGCTGTGAGTCCTGGTGGTAGGGAAGGAGGCTGAAACACAGTCATTGTCATGTTAACATCCAGCTGTAGTTGATTAATCATGCATATGTTTTAAATATATCATTTAAAGAAAAATAGTTTCTTACAACATTTCCTCCCACAACTGAAGAATTTCCCTCTTTTACTTTTCATGACTCCAAAATGAAGCATTCACCACATGTATTAGACTAACGAGAGGGGGGGGGAAGAGATGGGGGGAGGGGAGAGAGAGTCAGCCAGTTGGGGGGGGCTTGAACTTTGGGCCCGGGTGCTGTCTCTGAGCTCTTCAGCTCAAGTCCTGTGCTCTACCACTTGAGCTATAGTACCATTTTTCAAATACTGTAATTTATCATTAGAACAGTTTTTGTTGGCAGACTTTTTACAGAATAGATAGTTGTAGTCTTGCCCTATGCCAGAAAAAAAAGCATGTGGTGATCTGAAGTACCTTGACATCTTCATCTGTTAAGTGTTAAGGTGGACTGTTGAGTCTGTTTGCTTTCAGAGTATATACTGCTTTTTCTATTTGGTTATTTTTTCTAAGGAATTTTTCTAAGCCAAAGAACGTTCAGAGCCTTGTCCAGTTCATAGCTCAATAATGAATGAATGTCTCAATAAGCTCAGAAAGGCTATAGTGCCCTAATTTGGGAAAAGTTGAGGTCCATATCACTAACATTTGATGCATCGATGCCATTAATTCATCTATTCTAGAAATTGCTCTCTTACTTAGTTTTCAAAGCTATTTGGTGAATTTTATTTTATTTTTTATTTGTTTTTCTACCATTTCTGGGGTTTGAACTCAGGCTCTGTCCTTTACTTTCTTTTGCTCAGAGATAGCTCTCTACCACTTGCGCCACAGCTCCACTTCTGGCTTTTTTGGTGGTGGGGGGTAGTTTAGTGGAGATAAAAGACTCATGAACTTCCCAGGCTGGCTTCAAACCATGATCCTTAGATTTCAACCTCCTGAGTAGCCAGGATTATAGGCATAATCCACTGGCACCCAGCAAATTTTACTTTCGTAGTAACAATTGATTTTTGACTAGTGTAGTTGTGACTTCACTTGGTTGTATGATTATTATAGTAACATATTTAACTGCATGTGACATACTCTTACTTTTCATTTTCAAATAAACATAATCATTTACCACAGTCTTGCTTCCTTTCAAAGAGTATTCCTAGCAGCAGTGTTGTCAAGGAAACATTTTGAAATGGCTACATGAAAGATATTGCTTTAGAAAATCTCTCCAAAATGAAACTTATTTTTCTCAGAATATATTAAAATTACAGTTTACATTCATTTCAGGTTAAGGAAGTACTATACAAGTAATTCATTTACTGCTATAACTTTGTAAAAATCTACCAAGACATTTTTTTTCATTTGAAGGTTAAGTGATTAATGTCATTAATAAAATTACTATAAAGACCTAAGCAGGAGAAAACTTTTATGAAGAGACACGAGGCCTAATTCTGAGGGCTCAGTATATAAACAAAATCTTCCTGACATCTTCCAGATGTAGATGATGTGGATTACTTGATGATGGGGTAAAGGGGAGAAGAGAGCAATGATTGCCTTTCATAAAATGTAAAGCCCACGGGAAATTAACAGGAAATAGCATTGAACAACAGTAGGTGTTCCTTCTGTGTTCAGGAAGGCATATTGGAAAACAGCTATCAGGATGGTCCCCTTACTTCCTTGTAGTCTGTTCTAAACTTGGCTTTTAGTATAATGGATGTTAGCTTGAATGAAACCTAGAGAGATACTCTGAAATACGTTTAGTGTGTGTGTGTGTGTGTGTGTGTGTGTGTGTGTGTGTGTGTGTGTGTGTGTGTGTGTAAAAGTAGTGGTAGAGAACTAGCCTTGAGAAAGCGGAAGGACAGTGCCCAAGCCCTGAATTCAAGCTACATGTATCATAGAACACTTGGATTTGAGTTGATTAAAGAGATCAGTTGATAGATGAAAAATTTACCAAGAAATTTGCCAAAAGTTCCTTATGACAGGGCCAGAAAAATAACCTCATTTCCTTATTTGTAGTTCAGTACTCTTTTCACAATATTGTTGGCATATCAACAGTATCACTTCTCTCCTGTGATTCTTTCCCAAATGAAATGTCAACTCCACAGAGCATTCCGGGTGTTATTTAAATCATCCCTGAGGGATGAAGGTGAGAAATACAATATATAAAATAAATTCTTTTCTAAGAAACCTGGAAATACTCTCAATAGTCTGCCACTCTGACCCTTGAGCCACAGCACCACTTCCAGCTTTTTCTCTGTATGTGGTACCAAGGAATCAAACCCAGGGCTTCATTTCATGCTAGGTGAGGCCTAGGCTATGTTCCCAGCCTGACGTCATATTCTTTAGAACACATCTCAGCCAATTTCATTTCAAGTGCTTCTACTTTTTTCTTTCTTGTTATG